>NC_047109.1:53366465-53583965 GCF_902500255.1 Thalassophryne amazonica | reverse complement strand
TAAATGTTAGAAAAATGTTAGAATTTAATAGTTACATTTATAAACAATGTAGGTTTGAAATTGCAAGTTTTACTGTTACAGTGCTGTCAACAGTTAAATATGAGGTCAAGAAAGAGGTCTTTATTTTACTTTTTATAAAACAAGTATTTATTTTCATTGAAGTCAAGAAAGGGTGACTATAAAGTGAGTTTTGGCAAAACAGGTATCATTGTCATGTTGAGGTGGCAGAGGGTTGTTGTCGGCAGCTGGGAAAAGTAACTAAATAAGTAACTAGTAATCTAACTTAGTTACTTTTACAATTGAGTAATCAGTAAAGTCACTAAGTTACTTTTTCAAGGAGTAATCAGTAATCAGTAATTGGATTACTTTTTCAAAGTAACTGTGGCAACACTGATTCTAATACTGTAATAAACAGCATATTTATTTCCAGATCATTAGGGTGGGGTGGGGGACGTAAAATCATCACCAACAACAAACATCTTGTTGATTTAATATACTATGATAGAGGTGATTTAACACTTTGAAAGTGATGATTTAACACTGATGGGATTTAATCAACCCAGTCTCACGGCAGTTCGTGGTGGCATTATGAAAAGTCAATTAATCAATAGGTTTGTGATATCGTCACGAAAATGGGGCGCTTTTCGTGATGGGGGCACAAATTCATTTTGTGATGGTGGCACGAACTACGGGGTGACCGGGGGGTCTGGGGGTGTGGGAGGGGGGTATGGTTAGGGAAGGGAGACACTTATGGTTATAGAGGTCATTCAACAAGCGATTTAACACTATGATTAAAGGGTTTCAGGTGATTTAACACTATGATAATGTTAACTTAATACTATGATAGCAGTACAATAACCCTATGATAGAAGGGATTTAACACTGTGATAGGAGTGATTTAACATTACGACAGAGGTGATTTAACACTATGATAGGAGTTATTTAACACTAGATGTGATTTAACACTATGATAGGAGTGATTTAACACTATGATAGGAGTGATTTAACACTACGAGTGATTTAACACTATAATAGGAGTGATTTAACACTACAATAGGAGTGATTTAACACTACGATAGGAGTAATTTAACACTAGATGTGATTTAACACTACAATAGGAGTGATTTAACACTAGATGTGATTTAACACTATGATAGGAGTGATTTAACACTACGATAGGAGTGATTTAACACTAGATGTGATTTAACACTACGATAGGAGTGATTTAACACTACAATAGGAGTGATTTAACACTAGATGTGATTTAACACTACAATAGGAGTGATTTAACACTACGAGTGATTTAATACTATAATAGGAGTGATTTAACACTACAATAGGAGTGATTTAACACTAGATGTGATTTAACACTATGATAGGTGTGATTTAACACTACGATAAGAGTGATTTAACGCTAGATGTGATTTAACACTACGATAGGAGTGATTTAACACTATGATAAGAGTTATTTAACACTATACAATAGCAGTGATTTAACACTATGATAGGAGTAATTTAACACTAGAGGTGATTTAAGAATGTGATAGAATTGACTTAGGTGATTAAACACTGATGTAAGTGATTTAACACCATGAAAGAGGTGCTATAACACTATGATAGAAGTGATTTAACACTATAATAGAAGTGCTATAACACTATGACAGAGTTGATTAATTACTATGATACAACTAATTGTGAGTTAAATGTATGATTGAGTTGTTCTAACACTAAGCTATATGTGATTTGACATGATATAGAGTTGATTTAATGCTATAAATGATTTATCTTGGCGTCTCGGTTCACTACAGCAGATCTGTATGTTGATTTGGCATGTTTATTATTATTATTATTATTATTATTATTATTATTATTATTATTATTATTATTATTATTATTATTATTATTATTATTATTATGCCAGATGCCATTCCTGTCTTAACCCCACATTAAATGGAGAATCGGTGATCTTGAACTGGAAACCTTCCACTCTGAAAACAGGTGCACTAACAACTCGGCCACACTGCCCTGCATGGAGATTTAACAGTATGATAGAGGTGATTTAACCCTGAGATGGTGGTGATTTAACACTATGATAAAGGTGATTTAACATTACAAGATAGAGTTGATTTAACCCTGAGATAGTGGTGATTTAACACTATGATAGAGGTGATTTAACATTACAAGATAGAGTTGATTTAACCCTGAGATAGTGGTGATTTAACACTATGATAGAGGTGATTTAACATTACAAGGTAGAGTTGATTTAACCCTGAGATAGTGGTGATTTAACATTACGAGATAGAGTTGATTTAACGCTGAGATAGTGGTGATTTAACAGTATGATAGAGGTGATTTAACATTACAAGGTAGAGTTGATTTAACCCTGAGATAGTGGTGATTTAACACTATGATGGAGGTGATTTAACATTATAAGACAGAGTTGATTTAACCCTGAGATAGTGGTGATTTAACACTATGATAGAGGTGAGTTAACATTACAAGATAGAGTTGATTTAACCCTGAGATAGTGGTGATTTAACACTATGATAAAGGTGATTTAACATTATAAGATAGAGTTGATTTAACCCTGAGATAGTGGTGATTTAACACTATGATAGAGGTGAGTTAACATTACAAGATAGAGTTGATTTAACCCTGAGATAGTGGTGATTTAACACTATGATAGAGGTGAGTTAACATTACAAGATAGAGTTGATTTAACCCTGAGATAGTGGTGATTTAACACTATGATAGAGGTGATTTAACATTATAAGATAGAGTTGATTTAACCCTGAGATAGTGGTGATTTAACACTATGATAGAGGTGATTTAACATTATAAGATAGAGTTGATTTAACCCTGAGATAGTGGTGATTTAACAGTATGATAGAGGTGATTTAACATTACAAGATAGAGTTGATTTAACCCTGAGATAGTGGTGATTTAACACTATCATAGAGGTGATTTAACATTACAAGGTAGAGTTGATTTAACCCTGAGATAGAGGTGATTTAACATTACAAGATAGAGTTGATTTAACCCTGAGATTTTGGTGATTTAACACTATGATAGAGGTGATTTAACATTACAAGATAGAGTTGATTTAACCCTGAGATAGTGGTGATTTAACACTATGATAGAGGTGATTTAACATTACAAGGTAAAGTTGATTTAACCCTGAGATAGTGGTGATTTAACATTACGAGATAGAGTTGATTTAACCCTGAGATAGTGGTGATTTAACATTATGAGATAGAGTTGATTTAACCCTGAGATAGTGGTGATTTAACAGTATGATAGAGGTGATTTAACATTATGAGATAGAGTTGATTTAACCCTGAGATAGTGGTGATTTAACAGTATGACAGAGGTGATTTAACATTACAAGGTAGAGTTGATTTAACCCTGAGATAGTGGTGATTTAACACTATGATAGAGGTGATTTAACATTACAAGATAGAGTTGATTTAACCCTGAGATAGGGGTGATTTAACACTATGATAGAGGTGATTTAACATTACAAGGTAGAGTTGATTTAACCCTGAGATAGTGGTGATTTAACACTATGATAAAGGTGATTTAACATTGCAAGATAGAGTTGATTTAACCCTGAGATAGTGGTGATTTAACACTATGATAGAGGTGATTTAACATTACAAGATAGAGTTGATTTAACCCTGAGATAGTGGTGATTTAACACTATGATAGAGGTGATTTAACATTACAAGATAGAGTTGATTTAACCCTGAGATAGTGGTGATTTAACACTATGATAGAGGTGATTTAACATTACAAGGTAGAGTTGATTTAACCCTGAGATAGTGGTGATTTAACATTACGAGATACAGTTGATTTAACCCTGAGATAGTGGTGATTTAACAGTATGATAGAGGTGATTTAACATTACAAGGTAGAGTTGATTTAACCCTGAGATAGTGGTGATTTAACACTATGATAGAGGTGAGTTAACATTACAAGATAGAGTTGATTTAACCCTGAGATAGTGGTGATTTAACACTATGATAGAGGTGAGTTAACATTACAAGGTAGAGTTGATTTAACCCTGAGATAGTGGTGATTTAACACTATGATAGAGGTGAGTTAACATTACAAGATAGAGTTGATTTAACCCTGAGATAGTGGTGATTTAACACTATGATAGAGGTGAGTTAACATTACAAGATAGAGTTGATTTAACCCTGAGATAGTGGTGATTTAACACTATGATAGAGGTGAGTTAACATTACAAGGTAGAGTTGATTTAACCCTGAGATAGTGGTGATTTAACATTACGAGATAGAGTTGATTTAACCCTGAGATAGTGGTGATTTAACAGTATGAGAGAGGTGATTTAACATTATGAGGTAGAGTTGATTTAACCCTGAGATAGTGGTGATTTAACAGTATGATAGAGGTGATTTAACATTATAAGACAGAGTTGATTTAACAGTGGGGGCACAGTGGGTTAGTGGTTAGCACTGGCACCTCACAGCTAAGGTGCTGGGATCACTTTCCACAAGGTCCTTTCTGCATGGAGTTTGCACGTTCTCCCTGAGTTTGTGTGGGTTCTCTCCGGGTGCTCCGGCTTCTTCCAACTTCCAATGATGTGCAGGTGAACTGAAACTAACCAGACCAAAGGTGTGCATGAGTTTGTCTGTCTGCATGTTGCCCTGTGACAGACTCATGTCCTGTCCAGGATGTACCCTTGCCCTGTGACTACACACACACACACACACACACACACACACACACACACACACACACACACACACACACACACACACACACACACACACACACACACACACACACACACACTAATTCAGGGGTTGTACATAACTGTAACTAGAAAGGCAATCACTGAGTTCATACCTCTGTTGGGTTAATAATAACCCAAGTACACTTACTTTTCCATACTCACAGACATACAAGGGGTGATTGGTAAGTTTTGAGCCTGACCCAGAAAAAGTAGGGTGTGGTTCTCCATCTTTTCACTCTGAGAAACCAACATTTGTCAGCATTACACCCAGTGAGTCAAAGCTTCACGCATTCTTAAGAAATGTTTTAACAACACATCATGAAACTCAACTATATTTAACTGAAAGGGATATAGTTTTAGCAGAGTTTAAAAACAAGAAATAACTTGCCAATTTGGGCAGCACAGTGACTTAGTGGTTCGCACTGTTGCCTCACAGCAAGAAAGTCATGGGATCGAGTCCCTCCTGGGGCCTTTCTGTGTGGCGTTTGCATGTTCTCCCTGTGTTTGTGTGGGTTCCCCCTGGATGCTCCAGCTTCTTCCCACATCCACAGATGTGCAGGTTAGGTGACTTGGAAACTTTAAATTGTCTGTAGGTGTGTGTGTGTGTGTGTGTGTGTGTGTGTGTGTGTGTGTGTGTGTGTGTGTGTGTGTGTGTGTGTGTGTGTGTGTGTGTGTGTGTGTGTGTGTGTGCGAGTGTCAATGTGTTGGTTTGTCTATATGTGGCGACAGACTGCCGTCCTGTCCGCCTCATGCCTTATGATTGCTGGGATAGGCTCCAGTGGGTATAGAAAATGGATGGAACTTGCCAATTTCAATAAATTTGTTGTTTATAGTGCACAATTATAGTCCTAAGACCTTTTAACCCCCACCTGCCATGCAAAAACATTTTCCTTCTTCCAGAAGAAGACAAAAATCATGTCCACCATGAAATCTTTGCCAAAGAGGTTAAGATTTCATACTGATTTCTTATTTTGAGGTTATTTCGAAATGTTTATATTGAATGTTTTATTGAAATGTTATGTAGATGTAAACCTTGGAACAAGGATAGATTCATATTTTTGTGTTGGCAGCCACTGATTTCCATTTTTGTTTGTTTTTTGTCAACACAGCGCCTCATCTACACTTCAGTTTAGTTAAAAACATACATGGGCCTTATTTTCACAGAAAAATGGCAATTATAGTAGCCATAATGTTGTGTAAAAAAATTGAAAATAAAATTATAAAGCGTGGCAACCCATATGTACAACTTATTGCCACAATCAAAGTGGTTAATTTTTAATACACAGTTTTATCATTGCACAAACAACTTCTGACAAACAACATCATTTCTAGCACTATTATATTGAAGGCTTACATTATTTTTGTACTACATGTGTTGTGCTAAAAAATTGGTTAGCTGGAAAGTCTTGAAGGAAATATGGATATTTTTCCCCTGTCTGCATATATAGTAATGGTAAATGCCACACTGGCAGAACCATTTATGTACATCAATACACAGATATGCAATTTATTCTTGCAAGACAGAAGGTATGTAGTGCGTGAGTGAATGTGGTGTGCGTGTGTTTAACATGTGTTTCATTTTGCATTAAATGGTGCATTTTGTTTAGTATTTTTAAATGTTACTGTAACACAAACATCGCTTTAGTGCAGCAGATAACTGAAACAATCGTGCAAATGGTGATACAAGCACCAAAGTTGGCACAAATATTCCTTAGACATTACTGTTTTGAAAAAAAACAACTGGCCACTTGAATTTTCAATAGGAGGCCAGGTAGGGGTCAGTTGAAGAATTACACAGGGGTCAAAATTAAAAATGCTCAAATCATTTTGAAAACTACACCACATTATTTGTCTGATCATAAAGATTCCAAAAAGGTATAGTTTGGACTATTTATGACCAAATGATCAGGAGCTATGGGGTAAAAATAGCAAAAATGGTGACAAAGGTCAGTTTCAGTTTGTACAGGGGTCAAAAGTTAAAGTTCCTTCAATTTTGGTAAAAAGTGATGCAAATTATTGGTTGAGCCAATAGGATTAATAAATGGAATAGTTTTGATTGTGTTGAATGTTTGGTATCCAAAGTAAAGGTCAAACAAGGTCAACATCCATTGGATTCTATGACATGTGACATATGGTACCCCATAACATGATAACTAAGCATGATACATGGTCCAAACTATTCCTTTTTAAAACCCTGTTAACTTAACCAATAATTTGCATAATTTTTTTTACCAAAATTGAAGCAACTTTAACTTTTGACCCCTGTACAAACTGAAACTGACCTTTGTCACAATTTTTGCTGTTTTTACCCCATAACTCCTGATCATTCAGTCATAGATCATCCAAACTATACCTTTTTGGACTCTTTACGATCAGACAAATAATGTGGTGTAGTTTTCAAAATGACTTGAGCATTTTCAATTTTGACCCCTGTGTAATTCTTCAATTGACCCCTACCTGGCCTCCTATTGAAAATTCAAGTGGCCAATCATTTTTTTCAAAAGAGTAAAGTTTAAGGAGTATTTGTGCCAACTTTGGTGCTTGTATCACCGTTTGCATGATTTTGCTCTAAATATTCTCTTAGCTGCTGCACTACTTCACTAGTTTTAATTGATCAACTTTTTAAAAACTTTATTTTGCTGTCTTGATTTATACAGAATTTGAGTGTTAATTTCACCAATGTGTTTTTTTTTTTTACAGCATGCACTTTCAAATAAGCCACTGTAAAAGTAACTCACTTTTGATTGGCGTGCACGTGCTGATCTCTCAGTGAAAATTCCAAAATAACGCACAAAAAAGTAAATCTTTCATTTGAAGGCCAGGTTAGAAACTGATTGGCTGCGCGGATTACTGCATAGACAACGCGATTTCACGCCATTTCGTGATGGCATCACGAATAGTAAATTAATCTATTCGTTCGTGATCAGCTTTGGTGCTTTTATTGTGAAGGGCCCCTCCACCTGACACAGCTTTGATTGCACGTTTTGTGGCTTTTTGAGGTGAATTCCCGAGCTGATGGTTGTAAATCTCCTGGTGGTGTGTAACTTTATACAGTCTGTGTCCTGGTCTGGGGAGGGGTCCCCGATCACGACTCCGACCTCTCAGGGACGCGCACGATTCGTTCGGCTCCACTTTTCCAGATGGAGGTGCGTGCGTCGGAGGGCTGTTTGTTTAGACAAGGCCCCGGGCCCCCGGCCTTATCTGCTGCGGCCACTCACGCTGTGATTTCAGACTTTCTTCAGCGTGTATTTTTACGGGCCATTGTTTTGTCGAATGCTTTCTAAAGATACACGCATTTTTGTTTTCCTCCTCCTCATTAGAAACCGAGGCTCTGATTTCTAAAGCAGGCAGGCGCTCCTTCTCCACCCAGACTGTGTCAGACAATCAGACAGCTTCAAACACACACACACACACACACACACACACACACACACACACACACACACACACACACACACACACACACACACACACACACACACACACACACACACACACACACACACACACACAGCTGGATTATTAAATGTTCTTATGTGTTAAGGCCACTACTTTCGAACACTTTTTCATTTTTTTAATGTGGCCCTTTTATATGAAGTCACACATTTACAAGTCATTTTCTTTGTCACATTTTCGTCTGAATAATTTTACAGGCCTCAAAATAAATAAATAAATAAATAAATCATAGTGTATTAAAAAAACTATATATATATATATATATATATATATATATTTCATTTTATTTTATTTATTCATTTTATTTGCATTTAACTTTAAAATTTTGAGTTGGTATAAAAAAATCACAAAAAATACAAGTGCATTTGCTTTTTTTATACCAGCTGTAAATTGTTTTGGATTTGCCAACTAACATGTTAAATATAACGTAAATATTTTTTTCCCTTTAGGAGCCAGTTTATCTGCTGTGTCGAAGTGATTGATGACCTTTATGAATGAAAGTTTGCTTGTCTGATTTGGGGGGGGGGGGGGGGGGGGAGTGCTGAGGTCCTTCGTGTCTGACGTCACGGCCCGTGGAAGAATTTCTGCGCTGGTCACGACGCAGAGGACACGCTGGCCCCGCCCACCTCCGCTGGTTCATAAGGGGGCCGGCCGGCGGGCTGTCTGTGAAAAAACCCACCGAGACACAGACATGTACTGGGACACTGTCATCAAACCCGTGGACAGAAGCTCCAAAATAAAGGTAAGGACTGCACGGGGATCTCGACTTCAACTTTCACCTGGTAAAGACATTTTTTTTCCCTTTATGAGATAAAGATTTCAAAATAAAATATTTACATTTAAAGCTGAGACTGTCATGAGCTGTAGTTTGATTTATTATATGATCAAACTCACTCAAACTCTCACAATTAAATATGTTTCGGTCATTTCTGGCTTTCTGCACCTTTCATAAGAATTACATTGTTGTGCCTGATAGTGCGCGCGCGCGCGCACACACACACACACACACACACACACACATACACATACAGACACACACACAGCCTAAATCATATACTTTGTGTCTACACAGATGGAGGTTTGCCAGAGCGGATATTACGCAGAAGACTTCAGCACACAGGAAGTGCCAGCTGGCTTTGACTTCTCAGCTTTGGGTGAGTTTGATGATCAGGTCGACTGGCTCCATCACAGGAGGTGCTGATGATGCTGCTGCAGGCTGAAGCCAGCCCATCGAGCGGCCCAGACTCTGCCGCTGCTTTATGACTTTTGAATGTTTGTGTGATCTGTTTCCTCTGGATGAGCGTGTCTGAAGGACAGAGGAAAGGTTTTCTGTCTGTCAGGATGAGACCTTGACATCGGGGGGGCTGCGTCAGGATAACGGGGCGCTGATGCCTGTAAAGAGAGTGTGAAGCCGGGTTAAAGACTCTCTCCGTGCTGCACTCCCTCTCTGTCTTCCCTAATCCTTTCCTCCAGACTTCCTCCCTCAACAGATTTAGGACCCCCCCCATCCCTCCATCACTGCTCTGTCACACTCCCTCCGCTGGCGTTTCCTCCTCTCTTCCTCCCCCTCCCTTCCTTGTTTCCTCCCTCTTGCATCCATTGAGCTGAGATTCAGAGGTGGGCTGAGTGGTTGGTGCTGATTCGACAGTAAACAAATTTTCTTGTCTCAGGAAATCTCCCCAGCAATCTTGTAAACTCACGCCATCTTAAAGGTTCTTGCACAAACCCCATGATTAAAGGGGTGGCATCATCACCAGCTGTTAGTATCAAGTGACAAAGTTTTTTATTCGGCACACAGAATATTCAAATAGAAAAAAATGAACAATTACACAAACAAACACAGACAAAACTAGTGAGTCCGAAAGGGTGTGGACTGAAGCAAAGCTTATTAGCGCCCACCCCTGCTAGTACAAGTCCAACAATTCTAATCAGTCATATTTACATAAATACAAATTCACTACTACATGTCGACACACAGACATACACATCAATATACTATTCACTTATAATTATATTTATATAGTACCAGATCACAAGAAAGTCGAATCAAGGCACTTTACGCCAGTAAGGACTGGCGTAAAGTGCCTATCAATAAGTACGATATAGTTGATGTTTTGTGTCAAAACTTCCCATTTTTCCACAGTTCTTTGACATTTTATGTAGGAACGCCTCTACTGTAAACAAAACATAAACTTCATATGGATCGTTTTAGAATCTTGTGCCATACGTCACGGAAGTCTGTATCTTTGCTTCTGTGCTGACGCGGCCACACAAGCATTAGCTCCTTTTCATTTAAAGCAGCAGACACAAATTTATAGTTATTTATTTATTTTTTGCTACAAACGTGTGTTTCTGAGGCATGTGGTCATGTCAGGTCAGGGTGTAGACGCTGGTGCCACATCCACACTATGGATGTGTCCTGGATGGCAACCACACAGGCAGCCACCACCAGTATAATACAACCCTGTTCAGGAGCATACCAAAGTGCTTATGTACATTTAAACATGGCGGCCACCCAGGGCGGCAAACGACAGGTGGCACAATGTCTTAAACATTATTAATGATGATTATGTAGGTTGTCGATTACTTGCCTGTTTAGATCATTGAATAAAAGTGTGTGCTGGGGGGGAGGGGGGTGCTGATGTAAAATTTTGCCTATATCACCATAAATTCCAGGCCTAAGCCAAAGTGTTCAATTGACTTCCTCTCTTCCTGGCAGCACAGCAGGTAGCGTGGTGTATAGGACTTTAACTGCCTGGATTTGATTCCAGATGTGTCCGCTTGAGGCAACCTGTCCGTGTCCTTGGGCAAAACACTTCATCTGCATTGTCTCAGTCCACCCAGCTGTAAATGGGTAAAGGCCTTGGACCAAAATCATCTAGGAGGACTTATAGACCCTCATCCTTATAGACCCTCAGAAACCGGAGCCAAAATCACTCTGATTGTCCTGGTAAACATTATTCCTGGCAGAAATTCTTTTTAAATATGATAAGAGAAAAAAAAAAAAAAATCACTGACGCTACAGAGATGTGAAATTTTCTTGTTGCTGTTAGAAGTTATCCAACACACACTTACAACAGGTGTTTGCAGTCACAAATACCCCATAAACACTAAGGTAGTGATTTCTCAATGCGCACACACACACACACACACACACACACACACACACACACACACACACACACACACACACACACACACACACACACACACACACACACACACACACACACACACACATTTTCAATCCCTTAAGAACCTGCTCCTGTGGCTGTTGCTTTAAATGGAAAGGATCTTCTGCTGGCCACGCCCCCTCATCCTTTAACTAATCCTCTTTTTCTCACTCAGACTGTATGGACGTGTGGCACAGAGGACAGAGCACAACACTGGGCGTGTCTTCCCGTGTGGGGCTGTGGGGGTGTTTAACATGGATTTCTATCCAGGTTTGACTGTAAAAGGGAGATACAGAAAAACAGATTTTGGGTAATACTGCCCTTTCCGGTAATCTGCACACTGTAATCCAGGTGGGGGCTGTTTGGAGGAGAAAAAACAAAAAGCAAAACTATCTTCTTGGTAGTGAATTCATATTTATATTTAAGACTCAGCACCTGAGGAAAAACAGTTCAGCTGTTAGTCTCAACAAAGCAACAAAAAACCACAATACTGAAACATATGAAAACGTTGTGAGAAAAACATAAACTTTGTATGAGTTTTACCACCTCAGTTATCTTTGTCACCCACGTATGTTTGTAGGTTTGATTGCTTGAGTGCTAGCAGGATTATTCTTAGGCTTTTGCCAAACTGAGGAGTGACCACTAATATCAACACTGCTTGTTCAAAATATTTTTAATTAATTTTTATGAAAAGTGCTGGAATGTTCAATCATCCGGAGAAAGAACTCATTATTTCTGGTTAAGATTAGTGGATTTTGTGACGTTTGTTTGTGTCCGTGGTGACTCCAAAGGGGTTTTACAGGTGGGGCTAAGTGAGCGCATGATTGTTTAGTTATGGGGTGACAAAAGTTTGGTAAACATGCAAATGTGTATTTTATAGAAAATTTCAAGTGTCGACCAAAACATACATTACACAACAAAAAGAAGGAACAATAATTGTTTGAAAACCATAACAATCACTTTTTCAATTTCAAATTTGTGAGAAGTTACAGACACAAAACAAAAACAAATAATCAAAAAAACAACAACAAAAAAACAAAAAACAAGAAGTGTACAGATGATAATAAATGCCTTAATCAGGATAGTAGCTTCTCTTCTTTAGGTGGCACTTTCTTTACTTTTCCTAAATGTTGGGCTGTTGTCCATTTCACTTTATCACCAGGTTCTGTCTGAATGGGTGACAAGGAAACAAATTATTTTTATGTTAGCATAAAAAAGCAAGAGGAGCATTGAAAAAAAACCCTTGTTTTTCAGCAGCCTTGTATGTGCTCTCTGAGTACTCCTGTAGTTCACAGTTTACTCAAATCTGAAACTCTGGCTTTGCCATGAGCACCCACTGCCAAATAATACTAGTTTGTTTTTCATACCACACAGAATGTACAATTAAGGGAACTCTGCCAAGGTCCAAAATGACCCTGTTCTTTCCTGCTTCTGACCTTTCATTTAAAAAAAAAAGCAGGTAGGGGTCTATTCAGGGACCACCTTTTCATTAAATTAGTTAAAAATTTGTTCTGTAATTGTGTAACAAAAAATGGAAGTGAAAATATGAGAGAGGGCCCAGGAAATCAATCAAAAACGTACTCAACCTTAACTTTGTTAGTGTTTTGGGGCAAAACAATGAATCCCCAACCCGCTCAACTTCAGTGACTCCAAAAAAAGCAGCAATGTGGGAAAAGATGAAAAAAAAGTTTCACGGTCCTTTTTTTTCATGATCCCGTTACAAATGAGTCACATTTTGTGACACCCCCCCGTCACCCTGCATTTCTTGATACCATCATGAAATGAAGTCGTGACGTTACAAAAAATGTGGCACACTTTGTGACAGTATCACTATGTAATAGATTAATTCATATTTCGTGATGCCATCACGAGCTGGCGTGAGCTCGGGTTGCAGCCCTCTGGTCTGTCTCTGCCTTGCTTTGTTTGTGTCCGGATGTTCGGAGGACAGCGTCGCTGACTGAAACGTGTTTGTGTGTTGATTAAGGTCAGCGTTAGGGCTAGGGTTAGTATTAGAATGTGTTACCATGTTTTACTTTCTTTCACTCAGATGAGCTGTCATCTTGTTATCTGCGGTGTTATAACTGCCTCCCAGTGAAAAATACTTGGGATATGTTTGAATTCTGCACAAAAGACACATGAATATATTACAGATTTTGTGCACTTCTTTTACTGATATATTTTCCCAGAGAATAGGTTTGTAAAAAGCAGTTCAGCTAATCAGCTAACAGGTTAGCTGATTATGGTAGCTTTTCATTGAACTTTAAACCATTGGCAGACCAATAAGCTTCCACTAAATTTAGTTCTGCTAATTTTTAGTCAGCTAACTTTTTTAAAAATAAAGTTTATGAAATGTTCAGAAATGTTTATAAACCCTAAAATCATACATAATCCAATAAGTGGAACTGACAACTCACACAAATGCAACACAAAGATGGAGAAGCAAGAAGACAAGCTAGAGAAAACACATTAATTATATTATAAAAAATTATTTTCCATATGCATTTTTATTTCTTGCGATTTCTTATTTCATACTTTCTGTGCTGTGAATAAACAATTTTGAATGTAAACTATGGAATTAAACATGGAATTATGTACATCATCTGATTTTGGTATGCTAAACCTTTTTGGAAACCTCCATGTTTGTGTTACAACATGTTAAAATTTCAGCTCTTTAGTTCTGTTTTTACAGGTTTTAGAGACAAAAACAAAACAAACAAAACAAAACAAGCTAAAGCTGTGTTCATATAATAAAAATGAGAAGTTAGCGGTAGCTTCAGCTAAATGTTTAGCAGTTTATTGGTTTAGCTTCGTCACTGTGACTTATCAGTTAGCCGATTAGCAGTTATCAAAGCTAACATTTAGGTTAGCTGTGCCCTCACTTGCTGATTGTGTGTCTGTGGTGTGTCTAACCTCCAGACTATCCTGGTGAAGACCTGTCTTTTCTGTTAGACAGTAAAACAGGCGCACAGCAGCAGTACTCTGTGGAAAACAGCTACGCTGAGCAACCAAAAGCCTCTCAACTCTATGACGCAAAAGGTGAGCCCTGAAATTACAAAATTCTCTTCTGTATAATCACCCCGTGTCTGTGCGTCTGACGTCTATCTCACAACTGATCTCAGTCAGCTCCAGTGACAGTGGACTCTTCAACCTGGACTCCTTCCAGGACTTCAACTGGTGGACCTCGTATCCACACGGTAAGACATGTCAGGCTCTGGCTACTACATCACACATTTTAAATTGCTTGTGATAACAGCTTTCTTTGTGATGAGCAGATGGAATGACAGTGGACCAGTCACAGAAGGGCTACCAGGAGGCTCCACAGACATTCCAGAGCCTGGTGCACCAAAACGGACACTTCAGCCCAGCCGTGGAGGGCAACAACAGCTCCTTCCTTACCGGAAAAGCAGGAAACACATCACAGAGTAAGCCGCTTCCCCTCACAGATATTAATAGAGGCTTCTTCCTAGTGGTCTTATGTTGGCAACTCTGTTGTGTGTGCCAGGAGAGTGTGATCAGAACTACCCCCGTCCCTCTGCTGAGCTGTACGACTCTGAAGGCCAGAGGCAGTCATCATCCTTCTGGCCTGAATACCATTCTCCCAGCTTCACTGCTCCACTACGCCCGCCTACAGCATCCTGCTCCTCAAATCCTGTTCTTCGGTCAGAGCAGTACTGCCACCGTGTGCCCAAACGCAAAAACACACACCCGCAGAGGCCGGACAGGGAAGGCCACATTACTGGAATGTCTGCTTATCCAGGTTAGGATGATCAAAACCCTCACACTGACTTCTACAGCGTCAAATATGCACACTTTATGAAAAGTAACAAATAAAATACAAGTGTTTTTGTTGTTTTATAATACAACAACAATATTATTATTCATTTTCTATACACGCTTACTCCAATCAAGGGTTGGGGGGGGGGGGGGGGGTTGCACTCTGGACAGGACACCAGTGTATCAGAGGGCCACATGTAGACAGACAAACACACTCACACACACCTACGGCCAGTTTAAAGGTTCCAATCCACCTAACCTGCATGTGTTCGGATGTGTGAGGAAGCCGGAGCACCGGGGAGGGGGGGGGGGGCACGCAGACACGGGGAGAACATGCAAACTCCACACAGAAAGGACCAGGTGTGAAGTGAAGCTTGTATTTGTTCTGGCTGTTCTTCTGGGACCACTTATGGATGTGGCCAAAATCTGCTGTGACAAGAATCACACCTGTCATGTTTATGTTACACAAATATATCAGATCTGTGAAGGCAAAAAAACAAAAAACAAAAAAACAAATCTGGAGATTAAATTACATTGTGAATGTTGCCAAACAGACCGTGGTGAACATAAAACCTTTGACGTTGAGGTTGTTTGCAGTTATTACCCAGTAATAAAAATGGATTATACATTATTGCCTTTTGGAATCGGATTAATCACTGTTTGCTTCCGTTCTTTCAGGTTCTGGCCCGATCCAGTTGTGGCAGTTCTTACTGGAGCTGCTCCTAGACTCAGCCTGTCGTACCTTCATCTCTTGGACAGGAGACGGCTGGGAGTTTAAGATGTCTGACCCCACAGAGGTAAGCATCACTGCTTTCCATTGTCACACCTACAGTCCGGCTGAGTTCATCTCTGAGTGATTTCGTTCTGTGAGCAGGTGGCCAAGCGCTGGGGCCAGTGCAAGAACAAACCCAAGATGAACTACGAGAAGCTGAGTCGTGGACTGAGATACTACTACCATAAGAACATCATCCACAAGACTGCAGGCAAACGCTATGTGTACCGCTTTGTGTGTGACATGCAGAACATGCTGGGAAAGACGGCACAGGAAGTCCTGGCCAGTCTGAACATTCTGCCCACGAACACGGAATCATGGCAGGGTCCGGCGGTGACTTCGGAGCACAGCAGTGAAACATGGCTGTCACAGTAGAGAGGGTGCCACACCTGAGGCCTGAGCATAGTGCAGCTAGCACGTCTTTATTGTTTTATCTGCAGGCAGGGGTGCCCGAATCCTTTTCTTAGAAGGGCCACAAATTAGTCTGGATGGAGGGCCACAAATAAATTTTAATGTTACCTCAAACTACATTGCATATATCATTTGAAGCATTTTCTATACCCACTGACTACATTCAAGGGTCACGGTGGGGCTGGAGACAGTCCCAGCAGATATAGTGTGAGAGGCAGGGTACACCATGTTGTCAGTCTGTCACAGATTAACACTTGAACTATACAACTAAATTCCTGTATAAAAAAAGACTTCTCTGTAATCTCCTTGCAGTATTTTTCTACATGTAAAATTGTGGTCAGATATGGAACTGCAGCAAGCCTCACAAAACTACCCTTCGGGCAAAATACCTCTTTTGCTGTAAAGGTCATGCTGGGCAACGTGATAAAACAAAAGGAATTGAGGTTGGGCCAAAAGGGTCCCAAATTGGACGGCCCTCAGCTCAAGGCTAATTTAAACAACTTTTAAGCACTATAACTTTTTTTTTTCATCTGGAGGTGTATTTCTGTTCATTTGTCTTTTAACAAGGAATCAACTGTAAATAGTGTTTATACGATCAGTGTAGTTTTGTGCATTCATATTATTTTTTTTAAACTAGAGAACTCATATCTACCTCTGCTGGTAATCAAAGGAATTAAAAATGGCAGATTTTCAGGCACTTGCTGCTAAAGTTTCAGCCAAAGTGATGACTGTTTGATGTAAATAATGTGTATGTGTTTTTTTTTAATGTTACTCCACACGGTGTAAATAGGACACATGCCCTTGAGTTTTCATGTTATTCTGTTATGCCATTAAACAAACAAATAAACACTACATATTTGGGTATAAATCAGGAGGAAAATAATATTTCTAGGTCACTGGTTCACTGGTTGTGATTAGCAATACCTTGCCTTAATAGGACTCTCCAAACTTTCATTTTGGAAAAATAAAGTGTGTTTAGCTTGAATGTCTTTTAAAAATGTGTGCAACATATATATTGACATTTTTAACTTGTACAAAATGTATTACATGCATATTTCTGTTGAATAAATAGTGAGTTGAGTTGACAGCAACAACTGTTGGCTGTTGTTTCACCAGTCACAGTTTTATGGTAGAGAGACAAAACAAACAACTTTGCTTCAACGGAAACATGAAATCTTGACTTGAGTGTGTCTCCTTCTGACAAATGATAAATCACTATACACTGGACAGGTTATTAAAGCAAGACAGGGCTAAGAGGCGCAAAGAGACAACCATTAGTCACAGATTGTATAAGTGTATTATATTTATAAGACAATTAAATAGGTCCTTGTAATTTGATTGATGTAATGTATGTCATGTGGGTGGCAGTGATTATTTGTCCTGTTGTATAGAAAAATAGTCCACTGTATGATTTACATCATTGTTCATGCAATTTGGTTCCTTTTGCTGTTTAGCTGGGTTGCATATCTTTAGCTCAGTTGAATGGCTCCGCTACTTTTTTCATCAAGATGCGTCTTTATAAGACGAAGCTACAGCATGACATCTCACTACTTTTTCACCTGTCTAATCTTAAGTACAGTATCAAATGAGAATTTATTTAGGTGTCATGTAAAACAAATAATGTTTTCCATTCATGCAATACCTTGTTCAAAAGAACATTCCATCTTTCAACTTATGCAAATATTCTTACCAATGCACTTCATAAACATGCATTATTTGTATACTGTATAAGAGATGAGGTTCATTATTTAACGTGGGTAGCCAGTGAAAGCATTTTATCAGCAGCTTATTTCCAGAAGGGCCCACGGCATGTGTCTCTCATTCCTCCCACATTTGTCCAAGGTGTCAGTTGGGAGCTTGGCAGCATTCGGGAAGCGAACCAGGATTGGCGACATCCTACGTGTAAACCATTACGGCACCACCCAGGGGCTCCACCAGGGATTTTGGGCACCATGAAAATAAATCCTACTGGGCCAGCAAATCAGTATTATAATTGTCACTGCCAATCATGGGCCCCTACAATCCTTCTCCATATTCTCCCCTTTTCAGCACCCCTAGCATCACCTCCTTAAAAATGAATGAATAAATAATGACACATGATGTAACATAATCATTGTGATGCCAACATCGAAGCTTAAATCCTCTAAGCCCATTTCTAATGTTGATGGTTAGATCAACATGTCAAAATGCAGGTTCCCACGTGACACGTCTTCACTGCAGTCTACGGACTTAAAGTATGCTTATTTGTCTCAAGGTATCTGGCAACATGGACCCGAGCTCGTCAAACGCAGCGTGACACGCCTCCTGACTCAACCGTTTCTGGGAGGTTCCGATAAAATCAGAAATGGCACCTAAAAGCATTAAGATGTGTCTGCTGGACACTCTGGAGGACCTCAGCCAGGACCAGTTTGCAAAGTTTTGCCACCAGCTGCTGGACCGCAGAGAGGAGCCTCGGGTCAAACGGAACAAGGTGGAGGGAAAAAACCGTTTAGAGGTCACAGACGTCCTGGTGTCCACTTTCACCGAACGCGGAGCTGTTCCGGTGGTTTACGAGCTCCTCAAAGACATTGACTGCAACGAGGCGGCGGAGACACTCGGTGAGAGAAACATATCCATTGAAGTCACTCAGGATTTACAGACACATTATAATGTCCGTGAACTCATCACAAGTAATTACCACTACAAGCAACTGAATCGGACAGAAGTACTTAGAATACATTTGTAATTATAACAGTATATGAGGAATTATCATTCATAAACAAATAATACTTAGTAATTACGATGGTAGACCTGTGAACATGCTACTCGTTGTCCAGCACACTACATAACTACCTTCGGTCCTGGATGGCAACCACCTAGGTCCCCAGCTCCCAAAAGTAACCATCTATCTGCTGGAGCCATGTGAAGAATAGGCCTCCCCTTGACCTTCTCCATCCTCCAGGGTCCTCAACATTGTGGCACTTGCATGCTGGATTATGCCACAAGGCCAAGTGTTGAAGCTGATGGTCCCACACAATGCAGTGATATTTATCTGAATCTCTATAAGTGACCTTTTGTGTGGCCCAAAGTCATTCCAGCAGTACCCAAGGATCCTCCAGAGAGACCTGGTTTCAAAGACATCCAGGAATCGCCTTTGGTCAATGGTTAACATTCAAGTTTCACAATCACACAATAAGACAAGAAGCACCAGGACCCAAAAGACTTGGACTTTCTTTTGCAATGATACCAGCATCACCAAACATGTCTTGTGACACCATGAGCTGTTCCCAGGCATATCTTGATCTTGAAGGCCAAGGATCCAGAGACATGAATGCTACTGTAGACATAAGTGATTGTCTCTACAAGTTCAACACATTGACTCCTTACAGATACACTTCTGATGGCCAAGTCCGAGAAGTCATTAAAAGTCCTGATCCGCAAGGGTGGTGCAGGGCTGCTGGAGTTGGTAGATGAGCTGAGATGGTTCTAGTCCAAGTCCCACTGCACTGCAAGGTGTAGTTGAAGATGATCTTGATCCAGGACAATTGCAAACCAAGACATTCACTTCTTACTCAGCTTCTCAAGTTCTGGAATTAGGGTAAACATTGATTCTGCATAGATCAAAGTATCATCCACAAAGTCAAGATGAGTAAACCTTTCCTCACCAAGAAGTTAATCTGAACGAATGTTCTCTTCACACCTCTACCAAACATCTGGTCCATGCAAGCACTGAACAGTGTAGGAGCCAGAACACATCCCTGATGAATGCCAGATTTCGCTGGGAACAATTCAAAAATTCTACCCCCGCTCTGCACAGTTCTCATGGCACCTTGTACAGTATATTCTAGCTACGATGTCCAGCTTCATTTTTTTAAACCCAAACAAACAAAAAATTGCAAAAGCAACTTAGTTTAATCAGTATGCGATTGAAAAACTTTGTCCAGATATTTTTAAAGTGATCAGGATGAAATTGGTGATTATTTGCTTATTATTATTATTATTATTATTATTATTATTATTTGCTTAAACATACACTACAGCAAAACTGTTGTTCAGCTTTCTCTTTTTTTTTTGTCCTGATCTGCTGTACAGCCCATTTCCTGGTAGTTACGCAATACTAGACCTGTTGTACTATGTGGACAATAAAACAAAACAACTAACTGCTCTCTGTACTTGTGTGCTGAAGAATGACAACAAGCAATCTTGAAACTCGAAACTCTTGGCCATCATAATTATTTTATTGTAGGCCTGCAGATACACCAGAACACCACAATCCAGCATTAAGCTGTATGAACACTCAGTGCTTTATCTTCACTTGTCAAACTGTCATTTTTTACATGACAAAACGAAATGAAATTTTCTGTGAGGGACAGCCGCGCCCTGATAGAAGTGTAACCTGAACTAGGAACCTGAACGAGTTTAATGTTTCCATTTCTTCCTATTTTTCAGCTGCAGCGATAAGTGGAAGATTTTAGACATCTGGTTATGACAGTGAGTTGATGTCAATTTTTTGATCATATCACAAAAACACCCATATACTTTGATGAATGCATGCAGTTTTTAGAAGTATGTATAGTATCTTAGCTGTAAAGATTTATTTAATTTTACCTTTTTGTTGTGCCATCTTAACCCATGACAGTGGATGAAAAGGTACAGATTAACATCCTGTACACGAGGTCTGTTAGAAAAGTATCCGACCTTTTTATTTTTTTCAAAAACCTGATGGATTTGAATCACGTGTGCTTGCATGAGCAAACCTTGAACCTTCGTGCGCATGTGTGAGTTTTTTCACGCCTGTTGGTTGCGTCATTTGCTTGTAAGCAGCCTTTGTGTGAGAATGGGTGTAGTCTCTCGTCGTTTTTTCTTTGCAAGGAAAATGGTGGAACGACTGGAGCAGCGCAACTGCATCAAATTTTGCCAGAAACTGGGCGACAGCCAGGTGGAAACCATTCGGATTATTCAGACTGTGTTCAGTGACGATCCTATGGGCATCACACAGATTAAGGAGCGGTACTGTTATGTGTCGGACGCAGCTCGGAGAACCGACCAGCGTTTGAAGGACCCAGTATAAAATAAGCAGAGCACGGTACAAAGGCTAACTGAATTTAATACATAACAGTGATAATAACAAAAGGTGCGGCCTGGCGTGGTGCGCTCCCAGCAGCGCTAACGGTCCGGAGCCAGAAGCTGTTTCGGACCCAAGGACCCCGCCGACACCCCCCAGGTGGCCGCAACAACCGAGTCTGTGAAAGAAGGAACCATTATGTGAGTCCACACTCTACACACAGAACACTTAAAGGTGTACAAACAGCAAACACTTCCTGGCTTGATTACTGATCAGCTTCCCAACCTGCAGGCATGGAACATCCAGTTCACAAAACTCCACTGCAGTGGAAGCTGATACATGACTAACAAACAGCTCAATACAATAAGGTGTGAGGGACACCACATTTACTGACTGTATAACTGTTAGTCACAAAATCTAACGTACCTCAGGAAGTGTGCTGACGAGCGTGAAACCTCACCCCCTCCTCTTTCACAGACTGTGCATCAAACCTGGACGTTCTCTGCATCCGCTGCTGATGAGATGGCTCCCGAGACGACAGTCTCACCCGTCTGGTCACAAGGTCAAGTCTCTGGCAAATACACACTGTGCACTCCAGTCTTAAATGCCAACATGTTCCAATCCATCCAGATGCACCACAGCTGTGAGTCCTGACGAGTCGCAGGTGATCAGGGTGAGGTCCTGACAG
Organism: Thalassophryne amazonica; assembly: GCF_902500255.1. Taxonomy (NCBI): domain Eukaryota; kingdom Metazoa; phylum Chordata; class Actinopteri; order Batrachoidiformes; family Batrachoididae; genus Thalassophryne; species Thalassophryne amazonica. The sequence continues at coordinate 53,561,888 of NC_047109.1, read as the reverse complement.
CCTCAGCAACACAACCACTCAGTCCCAAACGCAAGCCACCTGGGAGGAAAACCAAAAAACAGAAACAAACCGGCAGCCAGGCCCCCCCAGCCATATAACACGGTACAACCCGTTTAAAGATGTCTGCACAACGGTGGAGAGTGCGCCGTGCTCCGGGTGGCATCAACATGCTGAAATGACTAGATCATTTCCAAAGTGAACGCTGTGGTGATGTGGGACCGTCGTGTGACTATCTGAGAAATTGCGGAAGAGGTGGACATCAGCACTTTTTCGGCACATTCCACTGTGACAGAAGATTTGGCCATGAAAAGAGTTGCAGCAAAATTCATCGGCACGAAACTGCTGACGCAGCAAAAGAAGCTCCGTGTTGAAGTCTCACAGGACATGCTGTGACATGCCCACCTCTTCCACCATTTCTCGGATAGTCACACGACCGAAAAGCCATCAAAAGCTGTCTGAATCTTCCGAATGGTGGAAGAGGTGGGCATGTCACAACGTGTCCTGTGAGAATTCAACACGGTGGCGCTTTTGCTCCGTCAGCAGCGGCATGAATTTAGCTGCAACTCTTTTCATGGCCAAATCTTCTGTCACAGTGGAATGTGCCGAAAAAGTGCTGATGTCAATTTCTTCCGCAGTTTCTCAGATAGTCACACGACGGTCCCGCATCACCACAGCGTTTACTTTGGAATGATCTGGTCATTTCAGCATGTTGATGGCCGACCGGAGCGCGGCTCGCTCTCCACCGTTGTGATTGGCCCCATCCAACAAGCCGTAGGAAGCTGCAACAGTTCCTCGGCTTCGCTAATTTCTATAGGAGGTTCATTAAGGGCTACGGTCAGGTAGTTAGCCCCCTGACAGCCCTGACCTCTCCAAAAGTCCCCTTCACCTGGTCAGATCGGTGCGAAGCCGCGTTCAAGGAGTTGAAACGACGGTTCTCTACTGCGCCAGTTTTGGTGCAGCCCGACCCTAGCCGCCAGTTCATGGTTGAAGTGGACGCCTCTGACTCAGGGATAGGAGCCGTGCTGTCCCAGGGCGGAGAGACTGATAAGGTTCTTCACCCTTGTGCCTACTTTTCACGCAGGTTGACCCCAGCTGAACGGAACTATGACGTCGGCAATCGAGAACTCCTTGCGGTGAAAGAGGCTCTTGAGGAGTGGAGACACCTGTTGGAGGGAGCGTCTGTGCCATTCACGGTTTTCACTGACCATCGGAACCTGGAGTATATCAGGACCGCCAAGCGGCTGAACCCCAGGCAAGCCCGCTGGTCACTGTTCTTCGGGCGTTTTGACTTCCGGATCACCTATCGCCCCGGGACCAAGAACCAGAGGTCGGATGCCTTGTCCCAGGTACACGAAGAGGAGGTCAAAACCGCCAGAAGAGGAGGTACTGCTGGCCCACCACCAGATGGCACCCTGCCTGAAGTGCGGGCTTCAGGCACGAGAGGGCGCTGCCGCCACGGACACAGCCGGGAGTGACAGCTGTTACTCATTACTGCCTGACAGCTGTCACTCATTCTTCATCATCTCACTCCATAAAACCCAGACGTCATCTCCACCTCATCGCCGAGATATCATACTTCATTGAAGGTAATATCCTCAGCCGTTTTGTGTTACAATATATCTGTATATTGTGAGTGTTTGCAGGAGTACCGGTTCCTCTTTCTGTGGAAGCTGAGTGAGTGCAGGACGGCACTCTTTTCCCCTGAGGAATCACTGCGGTACTCATCACATATTGAGTGAGAGGTGGAGGTGGCATTCCCACCGTTGTTGTTACTGGGTGTACACACACCCACACTTGACTGTCTTTGTTCTCGCCAGCAGTACCAGATCCGACAGTCGGGGACGGTGATCACCTGGGAATTCGGGACTTGGCGGCTCCAGTATTCACCAGGTTCGGTGGTGGCGGAAATCGTGTGGTTCCGGCTCTTCTCAGGACAGACGTCTTCTATCCTCGAGCCTGCCCACACGTCACCTTTGTAATTTGACTGTAATTATATTCTGAGATTGTCTGTATATTCGTTGTGCACATTTCACAACATTAAATTGTTACTTTTTGGCTCATCTATTGACCGTTCTTTTGCGCCCCCTGTTGTGGGTCCGTGTCACTACACTGTCACAACAGGATATCTCGGCCAGCGTCATGGACTCCGAGGGGCGTCACCCGGCTGTTGAACGACCAATGGGAGAGCAGGGAGCGCAGGCGTCTGCAGGAGGTGTGATTGGTGAGCTGCAGCACATTCTCACCGCCTTTACGGCTCGGTTGGATCAAATGACTGAGCACAACATCCTCCTGAACCGCAGGGTGGAGGCTCTCTCCGCACAGATGGCGGCGAGCGCTCAGCGCGCTGCTGCAGCTCGTCCTCCTGTCGACCCTGTGCAGGATATGAACGTTCCAGTGGTGGTTCAACAACCCCTCCCACCGTCCCCTGAAGCATACATAAGCCCTCCTGAGCCGTACGGAGGTTGTGTGGAGACGTGCGTGGACTTTCTTATGCAGTGTTCGCTCGTCTTTGCACAACGTCCCGTCATGTACGCGTCAGATGCTAGTAAAATAGCTTATGTGATTGCTCTGCTTCGGGGTAAGGCACGCGCCTGGGCTACGGCGCTCTGGGAACAGAACTCACGGTTGTTACCAGCATACACTGGGTTTGTGGGGGAGTTCAGAACAGTGTTTGATCACCCTAACAGAGGAGAGACCGCTTCAACTGTGCTGCTGTCAATGAGACAGGGACGCGAGAGCGCAGCCGCTTATGCAGTCAACTTCCGCATCGCGGCTGCGAGGTCTGGCTGGAATAACGTTGCGCTCCGCGCCGCCTTCATAAACGGACTGTCGTTGGTTCTGAAGGAGCAGCTGGTAGCTAAGGAGGAACCGCAGGATTTAGATGGGCTTATCGATCTCGTTATACGGTTAGACAATCGGTTGGAGGAACGCCGTCGGGAGCGAGGCGAAGGACGTGACCGGATACGCGCCGCCCCTCTCCCTTCCGGGTTCGAAAAAGGGGCCGCCCTCCCCACGCTCCACAGCCGCAGCGCTTTGTGGGGCAACAGCTCCCCCTGCTGACGTTGTTAGGGAAACGCACAGGGCCAAAATGAGGAGGCTGATCCGCAGGGAGTGTTTTCTCTGCAGCTCAAAGGAGCACATACAGAAAAACTGCCCCAAACGGCCAAAACGACAACACTCGCCCTTAGAGACTGGGCTAAGGGGGGGTCAAAACATTCAAGTCAGACACACACAGATTGCCACACGACTCCCAGTCACAATCCTGAGCGGGGATTTAACCCTTCAAGCCCCAGCACTGGTGAACACGGGGTCAGAAGGGAATCTGCTAGACAGCAGATGGGCAAGGGAGGTAGGGCTCCCTCTGGTGGCGCTTCCTTCGCCATTGCAGGTGCGGGCACTAGATGGCACCCTCCTCCCTTTACTCACACACAAGACACAACCAGTAACTCTGGTGGTGTCTGGAAACCATCGGGAGGAGATTGAGTTTTTTGTAACTCCTTCTACCTCCCGCGTGATTTTGGGCATCCCATGGATGTTGAAGCACAATCCCCGGATTGATTGGCCGTCTGGGGTGGTGGTTCAGTGGAGCGAAACCTGCCATCGGGTGTGTTTAGGATCCTCGGTTCCTCCCGGTTTACAGGCTAAGGAGGAGGTCAAAGTCCCTCCCAATCTGACGGCAGTGCCGGTTGAGTACCACGATCTTGCTGACGTCTTCAGCAAGGATCTGGCACTCACCCTTCCCCCGCACCGTCCGTACGATTGTGCCATTGATTTGGTTCCAGGCGCTGAGTTCCCGTCCAGCAGGCTGTACAGCCTCTCACGACCTGAGCGCGAATCAATGGAGACCTACATCCAGGACTCATTAGCTGCCGGGCTGATCCGGAACTCCACCTCCCCGATGGGGGCAGGTTTCTTCTTTGTGGGCAAGAAAGATGGCGGACTCCGTCCATGTATTGATTACAGGGGGCTGAATGAGATTACGGTTCGCAATCGATACCTGTTGCCATTGTTGGATTCCGTGTTCACCCCCCTGCATGGAGCCAAAATCTTTACTAAGCTGGATCTTAGAAATGCGTATCACCTGGTTCGGATCCGGAAGGGAGACGAATGGAAGACGGCATTTAACACCCCGTTAGGTCACTTTGAGTACCTGGTCATGCCGTTCGGCCTCACCAACGCCCCCGGGACGTTCCAAGCCTTGGTTAACGACGTCTTGCGGGACTTCCTGCACCGATTCGTCTTCGTATATCTGGACGATATTCTCATCTTTTCTCCGGATCCTGAGACCCATGTCCGGCATGTACGTCAGGTCCTGCAGCGGTTGTTAGAGAACCGACTGTTTGTGAAGGGCGAGAAGTGCGAGTTTCACCGCACGTCTTTGTCCTTCCTGGGGTTTATCATCTCCTCTAACGCCGTCGCCCCTGATCCGGCCAAGGTTGCGGCGGTGAGAGATTGGCCCCAACCAACAAGCCGTAGGAAGCTGCAACAGTTCCTCGGCTTCGCTAATTTCTATAGGAGGTTCATTAAGGGCTACAGTCAGGTAGTTAGCCCCCTGACCTCTCCAAAAGTCCCCTTCACCTGGTCGGATCGGTGCGAAGCCGCGTTCAAGGAGTTGAAACGACGGTTCTCTACTGCGCCAGTTTTGGTGCAGCCCGACCCTAGCCGCCAGTTCATGGTTGAAGTGGACGCCTCTGACTCAGGGATAGGAGCCGTGCTGTCCCAGAGCGGAGAGACTGATAAGGTTCTTCACCCGTGTGCCTACTTTTCACGCAGGTTGACCCCGGCTGAACGGAACGATGACGTCGGCAATCGAGAACTCCTTGCGGTGAAAGAGGCTCTTGAGGAGTGGAGACACCTGTTGGAGGGAGCGTCTGTGCCATTCACGGTTTTCACTGACCATCGGAACCTGGAGTATATCAGGACCGCCAAGGGGCTGAACCCCAGGCAAGCCCGCTGGTCACTGTTCTTTGGGCGTTTTGACTTCCGGATCACCTATCGCCCCGGGACCAAGAACCAGAGGTCGGATGCCTTGTCCCGGGTACACGAAGAGGAGGTCAAAACCGCCAGAAGAGGAGGTACTGCTGGCCCACCACCAGAGGGCACCCTGCCTGAAGTGCGGGCTTCAGGCACGAGAGGGCGCTGCCGCCACGGACACAGCCGGGAGTGACAGCTGTTACTCATTACTGCCTGACAGCTGTCACTCATTCTTCATCATCTCACTCCATAAAACCCAGACGTCATCTCCACCTCATCGCCGAGATATCGTACTTCATTGAAGGTAATATCCTCAGCCGTTTTGTGTTACAATATATCTGTATATTGTGAGTGTTTGCAGGAGTACCGGTTCCTCTTTCTGTGGAAGCTGAGTGAGTGCAGGACGGCACTCTTTTCCCCTGAGGAATCACTGCGGTACTCATCACATATTGAGTGAGAGGTGGAGGTGGCATTCCCACCATTGTTGTTAATGGGTGTACACACACCCACACTTGACTGTCTTTGTTCTCGCCAGCAGTACCAGATCCGACAGTCGGGGACGGTGATCACCTGGGAATTCGGGACTTGGCGGCTCCAGTATTCACCAGGTTCGGTGGTGGCGGAAATCGTGTGGTTCCGGCTCTTCTCAGGACAGACGTCTTCTATCCTCGAGCCTGCCCACACGTCACCTTTGTAATTTGACTGTAATTATATTCTGAGATTGTCTGTATATTCGTTGTGCACATTTCACAACATTAAATTGTTACTTTTTGGCTCATCTATTGACCGTTCATTTGCGCCCCCTGTTGTGGGTCCGTGTCACTACACTGTCACAACATGTCGCCCAGTTTCTGGCAAAATTTGAGGCAGTCGCGCTGCTCCAGTCGTTCCGCCATTTCCTTGCAAAGAAAAAACGACGAGAGACTACACCCATCCTCACACAAAGGTTGCTTACAAGCAAATGACACAGCTGACAGGTGTGAAAAAACTCACTCATGCGCACGAAGGTTCAAGGTTGGCTCATGCAAGCACATGTGATTCAAATCCATCAGGTTTTTGAAAAAATAAAAGGTTGGATACTTTTCTAACAGACCTCGTATGAGTAAACTTGGGATAATAGTACTCAGCCATTTGAATTTCAATCACATATCCTTTAAAATATTGTGCTTTGTTAGTTTCACAGCGGCTTGTTAAACTGATGAATACGTATGATCAGAGTATGTTATTTTCTCACAAATGTCCAGAAGAAACATTTTTGAGGTAGGTACATGCTAGCTAGTCAAGCTAGCTGCCCTTAAAGACACAGCGCCTTGCTGATTAGCTTGTTGGGCCCTGTAAAATAATTTAAGTACTGGAAGATTTTTCTTCCCAAATTTATCTTACAGCTGACTACAAATTATTAAGCTTTTTGAAACAGGTTGTACACTAGTAAAAACTGAACACACACCATCACTAGTCACCTCAGTTTTGGAAAAGCCTTTTGCTACCTCACAGTTGAGCATCATCAGCATGGCACGTGACTGGACATCAGTTCACGTTTACAGGTCGAAGGGGAAAGTTGGGTGCTACACCATTCAGATATTGTTTAGCTCCTTTACATGGGGTTACTTTACTCACACGGAGTGTTCATGATGACTAATAGAATTACTTGATTTTTAGAGTCAGATTTCATTATTTTGCATGAAAAAACGGCCTCTTTATTGTCCTTTAGGCAGTATTTTCAATATTAGACTTCATACAGTCATTCTTCTCTTCCTTAAAGCTGTACGGCCTTTCAAAATTCACAAATATAACCAAATTTAGTTTCTATCGAAATCCAAACATTAATAATTTACTTGATTTTTCTAACGTTGCAAAATTACAGCTCATTTTAATAAAAAAAACATATTTACCTTTGGGGAACTGCCATGGAGTCCTTTACTTCTACCACTACTGTGCAGACGGACTGCAGGAGGAAGTGCGTGTTTACATGCGTGAGGTTTTGAGATTACCTGTGACCTGACCCACTTGCTTGATGCTTCCCTGCGTGTGCACACTGACATCCATAAATCACTTCAGAGGTGTTATCTGGTTAAAAAAAAGTGTTTTTAGATTTAGAAGTGTTTATTTCGCACTAAACACATTAAACTCGGACTAAGCTTTTGTGCCTCTACTGGTGGTTGGCTCTCACTGCGGTATTGTATCACTTCCTGTTCCGGAGCACAGCGGTGTTTTGCTGCATCTGTTAGCTGTTTAATCTGCGCAGTTAGATTGATCTAGTTAACTAGATAACGATTTGTTTCACAGTGTAATCTTCACGTGCCTTAACTAAAGCACTCCCTCTGCTGAATCACCTCTAAATTATTTACACATTATTCACTTTGTGTGTTTTTAGGAATCCGCTAGCTTAGCGCAGCTACTAGCTCTTAGCCGGTTTAGTATGGCGGCTTCTCCTGTCTCTCCCACACTTTTCTGCTCTGGGTGTGAAATGTTTGGTTATTCCTCGGCCTCCTTTAGCAGTAACGGTACTTGTAATAAGTGTAGCTTATTCGTAGCTTTGGAGGCCAGGCTGGGCGAATTGGAGACTCGGCCCCGCACCTTGGAAAATCCTACAGCTAGCCAGGCACTTGTAGTCTGTGCGGACCAAGGTAGCTTAGCCGCCGTTAGTTCCCCTCCGGCAGATCCCGAGCAGCCGGGAAAGCAGGCCGACTGGGTGACTGTGAGGAGGAAGCGTAGTCCTAAACGGAAGCCCCGTGTACACCGCCAACAAATTCAAATCTCTGACCGTTTTTCCCCACTCGGCGACACACCCGCCGAGGATCAAACTCTGGTTATTGGCGACTGTTTTGAGAAATGTGAAGTTAGCGACACCAGCAACCATAGTCAGTTGTCTTCCGAGCGTCAGAGCAGGCAACATTGAAGGAAATTTGAAACTGCTGGCTAAGGCTAAGCGTAAATTTGGTAAGATTGTAAGTCGGCAGTAATGACACCCGGTTACGCCAATCGGAGGTCACTAAAATTAATATTGAATCGGTGTGTAACTTTGCAAAAACAATGTCGGACTCTGTAGTTTTCTCTGGGCCCCTTCCCAGTCCGACCGGGAGTGACATGTTTAGCCGCATGTTCTCCCTGAATTGCTGGCTGTCTGAGTGGTGTCCAAAAAATGAGGTGGGCTTCATAGATAATTGGCAAAGTTTCTGGGGAAAACCTGGTCTTGTTTTAGTCTGCACCACAGACTAAAACAGTTAACTGTGGTCTATTAAACATTAGATCTCTCTCTTCTAAGTCCCTGTTAGTAAATGATATAATAATTGATCAACATATTGATTTATTCTGCCTAACAGAAACCTGGTTACAGCAGGATGAATATGTTAGTTTAAATGAGTCAACACCCCCGAGTCACACTAACTGCCAGAACGCTCGTAGCACGGGCCGAGACGGAAGATTAGCAGCAATCTTCCACTCCAGCTTATTAATTAATCAAAAACCCAGACAGAGCTTTAATTCATTTGAAAGCTTGTCTCTTAGTCTTGTCCATCCAAATTGGAAGTCCCAAAAACCAGTTTTATTTGTTATCTATCGTCCACCTGGTCGTTACTGTGAGTTTCTCTGTGAATTTTCGGACCTTTTGTCTGACTTAGTGCTTAGCTCAGATAAGATAATTATAGTGGGCGATTTTATCATCCACACAGATGCTGAGAATGACAGCCTCAACACTGCATTTAATCTATTGTTAGACTCGATTGGCTTTGCTCAAAATGTAACTGAGTCCACCCACCACTTTACCTTAGATCTTGTTCTGACTTATGGTATGGAAATTGAAGACTTAACAGTATTCCCTGAAAACCCCCTTCTGTCTGATCATTTCTTAATAACATTTACATTTACTCTGATGGACTACCCAGCAGTGGGGAATAAGTTTCATTACAGTAGAAGTCTTTCAGAAAGCGCTGTAACTAGGTTTAAGGATATGATTCCTTCTTTATGTTCTCCAATGCCATATACCAACACAGTGCAGAGTAGCTACCTAAACTCTGTGAGTGAGATAGATCATCTCGTCAATAGTGACAGCTTTGGATGCTGTAGCTCCTCTGAAAAAGAGAGCCTTAAATCAGGTGACAGCTTTGGATGCTGTAGCTCCTCTGAAAAAGAGAGCCTTAAATCAGAAGTGCCTGACTCCGTGGTATAACTCACAAACTTGCAGCTTAAAGCAGATAACCCATAAGTTGGAGAGGAAATGCCGTCTCACTAATTTAGCAGATCTTCACTTGGCCTGGAAAAAGAGTCTCTTGCTCTATAAAAAAGCCCTCCGTAAAGCTAGGACATCTTACTACTCATCACTAATTGAAGAAAATAAGAACAACCCTAGGTTTCTTTTCAGCACTGTAGCCAGGCTGACAAAGAGTAAGAGCTCTATTGAGCCGAGTATTCCTTTAACTAGTAATGACTTCATGACTTTCTTTGCTAATAAAATTTTAACTATTAGAGAAAAAATTACTCATAACCATCCCAAAGACATATTGTTCTCTTTGGCTGCTTTCAGTGATGCCGGTATTTGTGTTGTGGCTGGCGTGCCTGGCTGGCTTTTGTTTGTCTTCTGTTTCTGTCTTTTGGTTTTCCTTCCAGGTGGTGCGCATTTGGGACTGAGTGGCTGTGTGGCTGAGTTACCAGGACCTCACCCTGATCACCTGAGGCTGATCAGGTGCAGTTCGTCAGGACTCACAGCTGTGGTGCATCTACACGGATTGGAACATGGTGGCATTTAAGTCTGGAGTACACAGTGTGTATTTGCCAGAGACTCGACCTTGTGACCAGACGGGTGAGATCGTCGTCTCGAGAGCCATCTCATCATCAGTGGATGCAGAGAACGTCCAGGTTTGATGCATGGTCTGTGAAAGAGGAGAGGGTGAGGTCTCACGCTCGTCAGCACACTTCCTGAGGTACGTTAGGTTTTGTGACTAACATTTGTACAGTCAGTAAATGTGGTGTCCCTCACACCTTATTATATTGAGCTGTTATGTTAGTCGTTTTAATCAGCTTCCACTGCAGTGAGTTTGTGAACAGGATGTTCCATGCCTGCAGGGTGAGAAGCTGATTAGTAATTAAGCCAGGAAGTGTTTGCTGTTTGTACGCCTTTGAGTGGTCTCTCTGTGTGTTGAGTGTGGACTCACATGATGATTTCTTCATTCACAGACTCGGTTTGTCGCGGCCACCTGGGGGGTGTCGGTGGGGTCCTTGGGTCCGAACTGGTTCTGGCTCCGGACCGTTAGCGCTGCTGGGAGCGCACCGCAATCCACCACGCCAGACCGCGCACTTTTATATTTATCACATCACTGTTATGTTTATTAAACTCTGTTATCCTTTGTACCGTGCTCTGCTTATTTCATACTGGGTCCTTCAAACGCTGGTCGGTTCTCCGGGCTGCATCCGACACATAACAATTTGGTTAGACTCTTTCTCTCTGATTGTTCTGTCTGAGTTATTTTCATTAGTTACTTCTTCCAAACCATCAACATGTCTATTAGACCCCATTCCTACCAGGCTGCTTAAGGAAGCCCTACCATTAATTAATGTTCCGATCTTAAATATGATCAGTCTGTCTTTATTAATTGGCTATGTACCACAGGCTTTTAAGGTGGCAGTAATTAAACCATTACTTAAAAAGCCGTCACTTGACCCAGCTATCTTAGCTAATTATAGGCCAATCTCCAACTTTCCTTTTCTCTCAAAAATTCTTGAAAGGGTAGTTGTAAAACAGCTAACTGATCATCTGCAGAGGAATGGTCTATTTGAAGAGTTTCAGTCAGGGTTTAGAATTCATCATAGTACAGAAACAGCATTAGTGAAGGTTACAAATGATCTTCTTATGGCCTCAGACAGTGGACTCATCTCTGTGCTTGTTCTGTTAGACCTCAGTGCTGCTTTTGATACTGTTGACCATAATATTTTATTACAGAGATTAGAGCATGCCATAGGTATTAAGGGCACTGCGCTGCGGTGGTTTGAATCATATTTATCTAATAGATTACAATTTGTTCATGTAAATGGGGAATCTTCTTCACAGACTAAGGTTAATTATGGAGTTCCACAAGGTTCTGTGCTAGGACCAATTTTATTCACTTTATACATGCTTGCCTTAGGCAGTATTATTAAACAGCATTGCTTAAATTTTCATTGTTACGCAGATGATACCCAGCTTTATCTATCCATGAAGCCAGAGGACACACACCAATTAGCTAAACTGCAGGATTGTCTTACAGACATAAAGACATGGATGACCTCTAATTTCCTGCTTTTAAACTCAGATAAAACTGAAGTTATTGTACTTGGCCCCACAAATCTTAGAAACATGGTGTCTAACCAGATCCTTACTCTGGATGGCATTACCCTGACCTCTAGTAATACTGTGAGAAATCTTGGAGTCATTTTTGATCAGGATATGTCATTCGATGCGCATATTAAACAAATATGTAGGACTGCTTTTTTGCATTTGCGCAATATCTCTAAAATTAGAAAGGTCTTGTCTCAGAGTGATGCTGAAAAACTAATTCATGCATTTATTTCCTCTAGGCTGGACTATTGTAATTCATTATTATCAGGTTGTCCTAAAAGTTCCCTGAAAAGCCTTCAGTTAATTCAAAATGCTGCAGCTAGAGTACTGACGGGCACTAGAAGGAGAGAGCATATCTCACCCATATTGGCCTCTCTTCATTGGCTTCCTGTTAATTCTACAATAGAATTTAAAATTATTCTTCTTACTTATAAGGTTTTGAATAATCAGGTCCCATCTTATCTTAGGGACCTCATAGTACCATATCACCCCAATAGAGCACTTCGCTCTCAGACTGCAGGCTTACTTGTAGTTCCTAGGGTTTGTAAGAGTAGAATGGGAGGCAGAGCCTTCACCTTTCAGGCTCCTCTCCTCTGGAACCAGCTCCCAATTCGGATCAGGGAGACAGACACCCTCTCTACTTTTAAGATTAGGCTTAAAACTTTCCTTTTTGCTAAAGCTTATAGTTAGGGCTGGATCAGGTGACCCTGAACCATCCCTTAGTTATGCTGCTATAGACTTAGACTGCTGGGGGGTTCCCATGATGCACTGTTTCTTTCTCTTTTTGCTCTGTATGCACCACTCTGCATTTAATCATTAGTGATTGATCTCTGCTCCCATCCACAGCATGTCTTTTTCCTGGTTCTCTCCCTCAGCCCCAACCAGTTCCAGCAGAAGACTGCCCCTCCCTGAGCCTGGTTCTGCTGGAGGTTTCTTCCTGTTAAAAGGGAGTTTTTCCTTCCCACTGTCGCCAAGTGCTTGCTCACAGGGGGTCGTTTTGACCGCTGGGGTTTTTCCGTAATTATTGTATGGCTTTGTCTTACAATATAAAGCGCCTTGGGGCAACTGTTTGTTGTGATTTGGATCTATATAAATAAAATTGATTGGATTTTGATTTGATTTGATTTAAACTTTACGAAATAGATGAGAAACAGATTTATACAGAAGTAAGCTGTGTTTCCGCCATCTTGGTTGATTTTGTTTGAGCGAGCAGCCAGCTGGTGTCATGCTGCCTCTGATTGGCATCCACCGTGTCTTTCCCAACATCCCTTACGCAGATCAGGTTAAGCCCCTACGTGATCTATGACGTCACTACCAAATGTATGTCATGCCGTCTGATCGGTTGAATTTCTACCCATCGGGGGTCCAAATTCTAAACTATTTCCAGACAGTATGAATTTTGATCATATGGGCAGTATGATATTATGAATCCCTTATGTAAATGGCAAAGAATGAAATAGGGTACCAAAGAAAATTCTTTTTAGGACCTAAATCTTAAAAAACCCCAAAGGCCGTACAGCTTTAAAGCTACAGTGTGTCAAATTTAGGGAAGTTTATTCATAGAAATGTAGTATTAATAACCCTCTGTTCATTAGTGTACCAATGTGTTATTAGCAAAGAATGAGCTCCATATCTACATGGGCGTGCCCCCCACCACCTCCTTGAAGGGCACCGTGTTGCATTGCCATGTTGATATAGTAACTCAAACTGGCCATTTTCTCTGTCTTTCCTGTTTTGCAGTGTGGCTGGAACCCCAAAGAACAACAGAAGAGGATTCAGTGGTTGTTTCCCTGCACACTGTCTACTGGATGCTAGTGCAGGCTAACAAGTTTGAGAACCCTCATTTTTTTTGTGAAATGCACAATTATACATATTGCTTATCACAAGAGAAGGCAATCCCCATTGCAAAATAAGAAAAAACATAAGGGGGTGGGGGGCATGACCAGTGAGAGCATAATACAATCTGCAACCACACCACTAGGTGACACTAAATCCTACACACTGGAGCTTTAAGAATCAATTTATATATTCATAATATGATATATCCACAAGCATTTCTGCTATCAGAAGGAATTATTTTAAATTTTAAAGTTCACATCACTTTATGTATGACTGAATAGTATAGACAATAATGAATGTTTATGAATTGAACATTTAATTCGGTGAAAGCTGGAATGTTCCAGCCAAAACTCACACAGTGTAAACCCAGCTTAAGTACTGAACGTCTGGGACCAGTAGATCATGGCAGTGTTCTATTATTTATTTTTGACATCTTTTATATCAGACGGTTATCTAATTACAACTTGGCTTTTTTTTCTTTTTTTTTTTGGAAAATGCCTTTTTTACAAATAAAAAAAAATTGAATATTTTACAAAAGCACCAATTTGTCTGTAAACAACAACACATGATACACCTCACATTAACGTGTTGGATAACATAATGAATGAGCCAACCAATCAGTGTTAGCAGAGGCATATTTTACCTTGAATCCTTTCCTTCTGTCTGTGTTTGTTACACAATTTCAGAATTAGTGCATTATTCAGCATTAAAAGATATATATTTTAACATTGTACAAATGACAGAATTTACATTAATTTAGTTATTCTGTCAGTATTCATTTCATTTATACACCAAACCATAACTCAACTTTTCAAGACCTCCGCCTGACGGCAGCATTGTGATTGAGTAGAGTTGAGCTTCGTGGCTTCTCTCAAATTGCTTCTGTGCTGGAAGCCATGTAGTCAACTGGAGCTTTCAGCAGGTGGCAGGATGCTCAAAGACAAAAGTGCTGACTCATTGTTTGGGTCTGTCATCCTTCTTGATGCTTCCAGAAGCGATTGTGGTGTTAAAACTCAAAATCAGCTTGTTAGCAGTTGCAAGTGTACTGGAGACAATACTGGAATTTATCTGTTATCTGTAACTTCCGATACATTTTTGGGTGGTTTATCATTTTAACTTTATCAAAGATAACTTTTCAGTTATCTGATTATCTGTTATCGAAGTTAATTTTTTTTTGTTATCTGTGCCCACCACTGTGCAATAGCACATTTCACATAACACCAAAATTGCACAATAACAAAACAACTATTGCACAGTCAGTGAAACAACAGCAAATGGTATGAATAATCCATGTCACATGACATACAACCCACCAATCAAATGACAAGGATCCAGTCAGCTGTTATATAAAATATACCTGCCATTGTGGCCATTTCACAAATGGAGCATTTTAAGGGTTTCTCCTTAGCAGAGCACTTGGTGTGTGTCAGTACTGTTGCACACTAACCAGAGTATCAGCAACTTTCTGCCAAATATAGATGAGCTCCTCAGGACCAATGTTCCCATATGTTTTACTCAAAAATAAATAAATGCATTGTTTAATAAAAAAAAAAAGCTGCACATGACTTAACTTGTGGTTTTGCAGTTGTTTACTGAAACTGTGTTTCACTGAGGCTTGTAACCATAAATTTGTAGTTGAAATGGGAAATTCACTCAAGTACAAAATAAATACAAGTAACTGTTGGATTACAAGTTTGCAGCCATCATTTTATTTATATCAATACACAAATTTGATTTTTTTCCCCTCAGATTAATAAATATTTTGTAACACAGAAAATTAAAATGTATAACTCCACATATTTTTGCAACAAGCTGTTTTAATCTGTGACGTCAATATTCAGTTGTCATGTTTGTGAATATGTAATAAAGTGAAAATGAGAACATACGAGTGTAGATTTGTGGTTGTTTTTTTGTTTGTCTTTTTTCCATCAAATGACAAAACACCTGCACATCACTTACAAAGTACTCGTACAAACCTAAATCAATCAAAATACATAAAAGTGCCACAACCCGAACCTTTACAAATACTCAACACCAATATACCAAAAAAAACCAAAAACAAATTTAAATAAATAAATAATAAAGGATCAAAGAAGTCAATCAGATCATTTAGCTGTCTTCTCTTGGACCTGCTAACAATTTTGCTTTCACTGTGGTGGGAAGAGGCGGTGAAGTACAGTCACCATGTCATCTGTTCAGATTCAATGGCAGCATGACTCAGCATTTAAAATAGCAAATCTGTTTGTAGGCCAGACCTGATCAACAGGATTCTTCAAAGCTTATAACCACAACAACAGAATATTTCAGTATGTTTCCTGTGGGTTCCATCTCCTTCTGAAATTGAGAACAACAAAGTAGTAGATCAGACAGTAAAAGCAGCTCAGAAACCACAAATTCTGCTGAGTAAATCTTTAGTCAAAACAATAATCAAGACAGAAATGAACAAAGTATGGCAAAAGCAATGGGACAGGGAATCTAAAAATTCAGAGACAGGTTGTATCAAGGAGACAAGCAAGATGGAGTCGCAAGGACGACGTAATCACACAACTACAAATAGGTCATACAGGTTTAAATCATATACTCTCAACATTACTGGAAATCATGAAACCGGTCAGTGGTTGAGACGCAGCAGAAGGGACACTGTTGACCATGTGTTACTGGAGTGACAAACATAAAGAATTCTAAACAATGTCAGCGCGAGGACAGACCAATGTAAACGCTCGAGAGATCGCTTTCTTTTTCGACCACATGTAATTGTGTATGTAAAGAGGACGAGTTTACTCAACAGAAAATAGTACAGTGTAACCTTCGCCCACCTTTTATTTTTTCCTTCCTTAACTCTCCATTAATATAGCACACGTCTAACCACGTTGATGCTCCAACCCAAACAGTCGGTAGCGGCAATCAACCGTGTCGGTTTGTAAACAGTGTTGCCAACTTGGCGACTTTCTTGCTAAATCTGGTGACTTTCCAAACCCTCTTGACGACTTATGTTCTCAGAAGCGACTAGCGACAAATCCAGCTACTTTTCCTGACGTCACTGAAGATTTTTCTGGTGTTTGGTGAATCGAAAGTGAAAGCACTTGTCTCTGTTCTCACTGAGCAGCACGCAAAAGTAACGTCATTCTTTAACATCAATTCTCTTCAAAAAATTCCTTATAGAGCATTAGTTTTATGACATTTGGGAGAGTCTATAAGCTTAATACTGCTTATATATTGTTCACATTCAGCCAGAAGTCTGTGTAAATTCCTTTTCAGTGCTCTGCATTTATGAATATGGAATTTACCAAACAATATTAAAAGATTGTTAATGTATTTAAAGATCTCTCCCACAATATTTTTTTTTCCTACGTTATGACATCATCCTATGCAAATTAGATGATGACGTCATTTAGAAACTTCTGGCGACTTTTAGGACAGCCAATAGCTACTTTTCTTACTCAGGAGTTGGGAACACTGGCGCCAGTAATTAAACCCGACAGAAGGAGGAGGAGGAATTCCGCGAAAGTTAAAACTGAACTGAAAAATGTCTGGAAAAACGATCAACAACAACATTCTGGACGCTCTAGAGGACCTGAGCAAGGCCCAGTTTGCAAAGTTTTGCCACCAGCTGGTGGACCGCAGACAGGAGCCTCGGGTCAAACTGAGCCAGGTGGAGGGAAAAAACCGTTTAGAGGTCACAGACGTCCTGGTGTCCACTTTCACCGAAGTCGGAGCTGGTCTGGTGCTTTTGGAGCTCCTCAGAGGCAGTGACTACAATGAGGTGGCGGAGAAACTCGGTAACAAAGTCCAAACCGTCGAATATTTGCCCGTGTTTTTTTTTTTTTTTTTTTTGAGCAGGTTCATTAAGCAGAAAACTCGCTTTTCGTACAGTCACTTGCCCAGTTCCAGAACACCGCTGTAGTTTTTGTGCCGCCGTTTCTCGTAATCAGCACGAATAAGCTAATACTTGCTACCAGTGGAAAGATTGATGTTTTGTCTACAAACGACCACAAGCTCGACCGGATCCAGCCATCCTTCTGACCAGCAGAGGAATCAAAACATGCCGGTGTCTGCGGTGTGCGCGCTTTTTCTGACTCACTCATTCCTGCAAGTTTTAAAGTAACGATCTATAAAACGTAGCAAAGGTGAGTTAGCCGTTCGGTGTTTTTGGTTCTAGAGTGGGAAAATACTTACTTACTTGTGTAGAAAATGTCAGTGTGTTATGTCTTGCTGTTTAATTGCTGCGCGCATTTATCTCCGACGCGAAAATTTGCCAGTTCCGGATCACTGAAGCAGCAGCTTCGTGTCTGTAGCTGTGAGCCTTGTGGACTTTGGGGCTCATCTTAACATCACGAATGGACATGAATGTGGGGACTTTTACTTTTTAATTCGGGAGAAATCTCACCTCCACACTTCATTTTTTTTGCTCGTAAAAACGTATAACGGCGCTTTTCGAAACGAAGTAAATTCTCATTTAATAAATATAATTTCTAGCATTTTGTGTTCAAAACACATTCTCGGGCACAGTGTGTATGATTCTGCATTAGAAGGGCTCCAGCCAGATGCCAGGAATGCCCCCAAAGTGACGCAGAGTGTCGTGATCCGGAACTGGCAAAAGTGATCCGTTTCTGGCAAATGTTTGCGCCACACATAATGTGGCTTCACACTAAGTAGAAGCGCTACTCCACCCAGACTTTTTCAGCTAAATAACATCCAAATACCCAATGCAACAATACACAATAAAGGACATTCAGTTGCATTATGGCTCCGTATAGCGGGACTTTAAAAAAGGTGATCCGGAACTGCGCAACCGTCTGTACCGCAATTTCATTTCATTCATTTCATTTATTTATTTATTTCATTCATTTAAAAGAAAAAAACAGAAAAGCAGGAATAAAGCATCTCCATTACCAGAATGAAAAGGAGCAGAGAGAAGAACAAGTCTTATATTTTCTGCCCCTTTTTACAATACAATCTTTCAATATCCAGCGTCATTTTTCAACATTATTTAACAGATTATATTTCTTTAACTTGTCACATACCACTGACTTATTTCATAATTATGACCATTATTAAATAGATTACATCTCTGACAGGTTACATTTTTAAACTTAAAACATTTTATACATTATTAACAAATTACATTTTTTTTTTTACTTCCTTACAGCCCACAAACTTATTTTATAGTTTCATACTTACTTAATACATCTAGTTTAATACGTTTTTTAAATAATTTAAGCGACCTTAATTCTTTAATTTCTTTGTTGAGATTGTTCCATAATTTTACACCATTTACTGCAATACTCCGTTCTTTTACTCTGGTTCTGTATCTTGGTTTTCTAAAGACTTCTATTCCTTTCAGTTTATAACTACTTACTCTTTTCTCAAACATATTTTGAATGTTTGTTGGTAAAGCATTTTTATTAGCTTGGTACATTGTTTGTAATATTTTCAAATCGACCAAATCACGAAATTTAAGTACCCTATACTTAATGAACAATGGATTAGATGGATCTCTAAAACCACTGTTGCTAATCACCCTTAAAGCCCTTTTCTGCAGAATAAACAAAGGTTGTATATAAGTTGTATATGTTGATCCCCAGATTTCTACACAATAAGTTAAATATGGGAAAATCAATGAATTGTACAATGTTAATAAACCATAACTATTTAATGAATATTTTACTTTATGCAAAACAGCAATGGCTTTCGCTATTTTTCCTTTTATGTAATTTATGTGTGACTTCCATGTAAGATCTTCATCAATTATGACTCCTAAAAATTTCATTTCTTTTACCCTTTGTATATCCATTCCATCTATTTGTAATGACACATTATTTTTTTTTTTGCTCTGTCATTAAACAATATGAAATTTGTCTTATTAATATTTAGTGACAGTCTGTTTATATCAAACCAATGCTTAACCTTTTCCAATTCTGTTTTTATCACTTGTGCTACTTCCTGTATCTGATCCAGAGTAAAATAGCGTTGTATCATCAGCAAATAAAATGCTACCAAGCATATTAGATACATTCACAAAATCATTGATATACAAAATAAACAGTTTGGGTCCAAGTACTGATCCTTGTGGTACTCCATAAGCAATATTACACAATTCTGATTTGATATTATTTATCTGAACAAACTGTTTTCTGTTTTCTAAGTAGCTTTTTACCCACTGATGTGCAATACCTCTTATTCCATATTGTTGTAACTTGTGAAGCAATCTTGAGTGGTCAATAACATCAAAAGCTTTTTTCAAGTCAATAAAAATACTTACAAAATAATCCTTATTTTCTATTGTTGATATTTTCTCTATTAATTCCATAATTGCCATAGCTGTCGAATGTTTTGTTCTGAATCCATACTGAGCGTTATTTAAAATATGATGTTTCTCAGTGAATTTATCCAACCTTGTCACAAAAACTTTTTCCATAATTTTAGAAAACTGTGGAAGCAATGATACTGGCCTGTAATTAGAGAATTTATGTTTGTCTCCATTTTTATATAATGGGACTACCTTGGCAATTTTCATTTCATCTGGAAAAATCCCTGTTGACAGAGACAGATTGCAAATATAAGTAAATGGTTCAATAACAGTTTCTATTATACTTTTTACAGTCATCATGTCTAAATCTTCATGGTCAGTTGATCTTTTGCTTACACAGTTTTTTACAATATTTCTTATTTCATCTTTTTCCACATTGTCCAGGAAAATACTATTGACCGTATTTACAAGTGTATGTAATGTATCTTCTACTATTGGTTTATTTCCCACCAGACTTGATCCTACATTTGAAAAATAATCATTAAACCCATTTGTCACTTCTTTTATGTCATATATCTCTTTATTTTCTTTGACAAAGTAATTTAGAAAAGTTGCTTTCGCTCCATCACTTTCAATCACACTTTTTATAATTCCCCATGTTGCCCTCATATTATCTTTACTCTTATTTAATTGTTCACTATAATAATCTTTTTTTTGTTTCCTAATTATTGTCAATAGTTTATTTTTATATATTTTGTATCTGTGTTCTGTTTCCTTTGTTTGCATTTTTAAAAAGCACCTGTATAAATAGTTTTTCTTTGCACAAGCATTTTTTTATTCCCTTTGTCAGCCATGGTTTATTTACTCTTTTCTTACTAATTTCTATTAATTTACAGTTTTTATTATATGATTTCATCAATATTTTCATAAATGAGTTATATGCTACATTAACATCACTGACATAAACTTCTTCCCAATTTTGATTTTTAAGATCATACGAGGGCTGTCAATAAAGTAACGGTCCTGTTGTGTGGGCCGCCAGAAGAGGAGGTACTGCTGGCCCACCACCAGAGGGCGCCCTGTCTGGAGTGCGGGCTCCAGGCACCAGAGGGCGCAGCCGCCTCACAGGAGCAGCCAGGGTGACAGCTGTCACGCATCACCTGCAACAGCTGTTACCAATCATCCGATCAGCAGGGGTACATCAGCAGGACGACGTCTCCACCTCTTTGCCGAGATATCGTTCTACCTGGAAGGTAACATACTCAGCTAACTATTTGACAGTGATCTTTTGTGACTTTTCTGCGTTATTTACCTGACTCCTTTTCCAACGAGAGGTGGAGGTAGTTTTCCTGCCGTGCGGATTACTGGGTGCAAACGCGCCCACATTTAATTGTTTTTTGTTCCTCGCCAGCAGTACCAGGTCCGACACGCGGAGGCAGTGGCCACCTGGGAGTTCGGGACTTGGCGGCTCCAGTATTCCCGGGGTCTGGTGGCGGAGGAAATCGTGTGGTTCCGGTTCTGCTTTGGACAGACGTCTCCTATCTTCGAGCCTGCCCACACGACACCTTTTGTGATTTGGCTTTTGTCTATTGTTGTAATCTGTTGTATTTGTTGTGCCCATTCACAACAGTAAAGTGTTGTTATTTGACCTCCTCCATTGTCCGTTCATTTGCGCCCCCTGTTGCGCCCCCCTGTTGTGGGTCCGTGTACCTACACTTTCCCAACACTTTCC
The DNA here is from genome assembly GCF_902500255.1 of Thalassophryne amazonica. Lineage (NCBI taxonomy): Eukaryota > Metazoa > Chordata > Actinopteri > Batrachoidiformes > Batrachoididae > Thalassophryne > Thalassophryne amazonica. The sequence continues at coordinate 53,540,783 of NC_047109.1, read as the reverse complement.
CGATATCTCAGCCAACGTCATGGACCCCGAGGGGCGTCAACCGGCTGTTGAACGGCCAATGGAAGAGCAGGGCGCACAGGCATCTGCAGGAGGAATGATCGGTGAGTTGCAGCGAATCCTCACCGCTTTTACGGCTCGGTTGGATCTAATGACCGAGCAGAACGTCCTCCTTAACCGCAGGGTGGAGGCTCTCGCCGCGCAGGTGGAAGCGCGCCCTCAGGGCGCTGCTGCGGCTCCCCCTCCTGTCGATCCTGTGCGCAACAGTGACGTTCCACAGGTCGTTCAACGACCCCTCCCACCTTCCCCTGAAGCATACATAAGCCCTCCAGAGCCGTACGGGCGTTGTGTGGAGACATGCGCGGACTTTCTTATGCAGTGTTCGCTCGTCTTCGCACAACGTCCCGTCATGTACGCGACTGATGCTAGTAAGATAGCTTATGTGATTAATCTGCTTCGCGGCAAGGCACGCGCTTGGGCTACAGCGCTCTGGGAGCAAAATTCACGGCTCCTTCTGACATATGATGGGTTTGTGAGGGAGTTCAGAACAGTGTTCGATCACCCAAATAGAGGAGAGACCGCTTCAGCCGTGCTGCTGTCAATGAGACAGGGGCGCCGGAGCGCAGCTGCTTATGCAGTCGACTTCCGCATCGCGGCTGCGAGGTCCGGCTGGAATAACACTGCCCTCCGCGCCGCCTTCGTAAACGGACTGTCGTTGGTCCTGAAGGAGCTCCTGGTGGCCAAGGACGAACCGCGGGATTTAGACGGGCTTATTGATCTCGTTATACGATTAGACAATTGGTTAGAAGAACGCCGTCGGGAACGAGACGAAGGGCGTGGCCGGGCACGCGCCGTCCCTCTCCCTTCCGGTTCCGACCGAGTTCCGCCCTCCACACGCTCCACGGCCTCTACGCTCCGTGTGGTGACAGCTCCCCCTGTTGACGAAGCTATGGACACGAGCAGGGCCACATTTAGGGCACCAGATAGACAGAGGAGGCTGGCCCGCGGAGCGTGCTTTGTTTGTGGCTCAATAGAGCATCAAGTAAGGGACTGCCCCGAGCGGTTAAAACACCAACGCCCGCCCCTAGACACTGGGTTAGGGGTGGGCCAAAACATTCACGTGGGACATACCCATATTGCCACACGACTCCCAGTGACAATCCTTTATGAGGATTTAACCCTGAAGGCCCCAGCACTGGTGGACATGGGCTCTGAAGGGAATCTGTTAGACAGCAGATGGGCCAGGGAGGTAGGGCTCCCTCTGGTGGCGCTTACCTCGCCTGTGCAGGTGCGGGCACTAGATGGCTCCCTACTCCCTCTAATCACACATAAGACACCACCAGTAACTCTGGTGGTGTCAGGAAATCACCGGGAGGAGATCGAGTTTTTTGTGACTCCTGCCACCTCCCGCGTGATTCTAGGGTTCCCCTGGATGTTAAAACACAATCCCCGGATCGATTGGCCGTCCGGGGTAGTGGTTCAGTGGAGCGAGACCTGCCATCGGGTATGTTTAGGTTCCTCGGTTCCTCCCGGTTCCCAGGCTAAGGAGGAGGTCAGAGTCCCGCCCAATCTGGGGACGGTGCCGGTGGAGTACCATGACCTTGTGGATGTGTTCAGTAAGGATCTGGCGCTCACCCTTCCCCCCCACCGTCCGTACGATTGTGCCATTGATTTGGTTCCAGGCGTTGAGTTTCCGTCCAGCCGGCTGTACAACCTCTCACGACCTGAGCGTGAATCAATGGAGACCTACATCCGGGACTCTTTAGCCGCCGGGTTGATCTGGAATTCCACCTCCCCGATGGGTGCAGGTTTCTTTTTTGTGGGTAAAAAAGACGGCGGACTTCGTCCATGCATTGATTATAGGGGACTGAACGAAATCACGGTTCGTAATCGATACCCGTTGCCCTTGTTGGATTCAGTGTTCACGCCCCTGCATGGAGCCCAAATATTCACGAAGCTAGATCTTAGAAATGCGTATCACCTGGTTCGGATCCGGAAGGGAGACGAGTGGAAGACGGCATTTAACACCCCCTTAGGTCACTTTGAGTACCTGGTCATGCCGTTCGGCCTCACAAACGCCCCCGCGACGTTCCAAGCATTGGTTAATGATGTCTTGCGGGATTTCCTGCACCGATTCGTCTTCGTATATCTAGACGATATACTCATCTTTTCTCTGGATCCTGAGACTCATGTCCGGCATGTACGTCAGGTCCTGCAGCGGTTGTTGGAGAACCGGCTGTTTGTGAAGGGCGAGAAGTGCGAGTTTCACCGCACTTCTTTGTCCTTCCTGGGGTTTATCATCTCCCCCAACTCCGTCGCTCCTGATCCGGCCAAGGTTGCGGCGGTGAGAGACTGGTCCCAACCCACTAGCCGTAGGAAGCTGCAACAGTTCCTCGGCTTTGCAAATTTCTACAGGAGGTTCATTAAGGGCTACAGTCAGGTAGTTAGCCCCCTGACAGCCCTGACCTCACCAAAAGTCCCCTTCACCTGGTCGGATCGTTGCGATGCCGCGTTCAAGGAGTTGAAACGACGCTTCTCGTCTGCACCCGTTCTGGTGCAGCCCGATCCTAGTCGCCAGTTAGTGGTTGAAGTGGACGCCTCGGACTCAGGGATAGGAGCTGTGCTTTCCCAGAGCGGGAGGACCGATAAGGTCCTTCACCCATGTGCCTATTTTTCCCGCAGGTTGACCCCGGCCGAACGGAACTATGACGTCGGCAATCGAGAACTCCTTGCGGTGAAAGAGGCTCTTGAAGAGTGGAGACATCTGTTGGAGGGAACGTCCGTGCCATTCACGGTTTTCACTGACCACCGGAACCTGGAGTATATCAGGACCGCCAAGCGGCTGAACCCCAGGCAAGCCCGCTGGTCACTGTTCTTCGGCCGTTTTGACTTCCGGATCACCTACCGTCCCGGGACCAAAAACCAGAGATCGGATGCCTTGTCCCGGGTACATGAAGATGAAGTCAAAGCGGAGGTGTCGGATCCACCGGAACCCATCATCCCGGAGTCCACTATTGTGGCCACCCTCACCTGGGACGTAGAGAGAACCGTCCGGGAGGCCCTGGCACGAAGCCCGGACCCCGGAACTGGGCCGAAGAACAAACTATACGTCCCACCAGAAGCTAGGGCTGCAGTCCTGGACTTCTGTCACGGCTCCAAGCTCTCCTGTCATCCAGGGGTGCGAAGAACCATGGCAGTTGTCCGGCAGCGCTTCTGGTGGGCGTCCCTAGAGGCCGACGTCCAGGATTATATCCAGGCCTGCACCACCTGCGCCAGGGGCAAGGCTGACCATCGCAGGGCATCAGGACTACTCCAGCCGCTGCCTGTGCCTCATCGCCCCTGGTCCCACATCCGCCTGGATTTTGTCACGGGCCTCCCGCCGTCCCAGGGTAACACCACCATCCTCACGATAGTGGACCGATTCTCCAAGGCGGCCCACTTCGTGGCCCTCCCGAAGCTCCCAACAGCCCAGGAGACAGCGGACCTCCTGGTCCACCACGTCGTCCGGCTGCATGGGATTCCAACAGACATCGTCTCCGATCGCGGTCCCCAGTTCTCCTCGCAAGTCTGGAGGAGCTTCTGCCAGGAACTGGGGGCCACGGTGAGTCTCTCGTCCGGGTACCACCCTCAGACCAACGGGCAAGCAGAACGGGTAAACCAGGAGGTGGAACAGACCTTGCGCTGCATGACTGCCGCGCACCCGGCGGCCTGGAGTACCCATTTGGCCTGGATCGAGTATGCCCATAACAGCCAGGTGTCTTCAGCCACCGGCCTCTCCCCTTTTGAGGTGTGTCTGGGGTATCAGCCCCCGTTGTTTCCGGTGGTTGAGGGAGAGGTCGGTGTGCCCTCGGTCCAGGCCCACCTATGGAAGTGCCGTCGGGTGTGGCGTGCCGCCCGTTCTGCTTTGCTAAAGGCCCGGACGAGGGCAAAAGCCCATGCAGACCGTCGGCGGACCCCGGCCCCTGCGTATCGGCCAGGGCAGGAGGTGTGGTTATCCACAAAGGACATTCCCCTCAAAGTGGACTCCCCCAAGCTACAGGACCGTTACATCGGCCCTTTCAAGATCCTTAAGGTCATCAGTCCAGCCGCAGTGAGGCTTCAGCTTCCGATCTCACTGCGGATCCATCCTGTGTTTCATGTGTCCCGAATCAAACCGCATCACACCTCACCCCTCTGTACTCCGGGTCCGGCGCCGCCTCCTGCCCGGATCATCGATGGCGAGCCGGCTTGGACTGTACGCCGGCTCTTGGATGTCCGTAGGATGGGCCGGGGCTTCCAGTATTTGGTGGACTGGGAGGGGTACGGTCCCGAAGAACGCTCCTGGGTGAAGAGGAGCTTCATCCTGGACCCGGCCCTCCTGGCCGATTTCTACCGCCGCCACCCGGACAAGCCTGGTCGGGCGCCAGGAGGCGCCCGTTGAGGGGGGGGTCCTGTTGTGTGGGCCGCCAGAAGAGGAGGTACTGCTGGCCCATGACCAGAGGGCGCCCTGTCTGGAGTGAGGGCGCAGCCGCCTCACAGGAGCAGCCAGGGTGACAGCTGTCACGCATCACCTGCAACAGCTGTTACCAATCATCCGATCAGCAGGGGTACATCAGCAGGACGACGTCTCCACCTCTTTGCCAAGATATCGTTCTACCTGGAAGGTAACATACTCGGCTAACTATTTGACAGTGATCTTTTGTGACTTTTGTGCGTTATTTACCTGACTCCTTTTCCAACGAGAGGTGGAGGTAGTTTTCCTGCCGTGCGGATTACTGGGTGCAAACGCGCCCACATTTAATTGTTTTTTGTTCCTCGCCAGCAGTACCAGGTCCGACACGCGGAGGCAGTGGCCACCTGGGAGTTTGGGACTTGGCAGCTCCAGTATTCCCGGGGTCTGGTGGCGGAGGAAATCGTGTGGTTCCGGTTCTGCTTTGGACAGACGTCTCCTATCTTCGAGCCTGCCCACACGACACCTTTTGTGATTTGGCTTTTGTCTATTGTTGTAATCTGTTGTATTTGTTGTGCCCATTCACAACAGTAAAGTGTTGTTATTTGACCTCCTCCATTGTCCGTTCATTTGCGCCCCCTGTTGTGGGTCCGTGTACCTACACTTTCCCAACAGGTCCTTTTTATTTTTTTCAAAAACTATATGGATTTCATTCATATGTTTTTACGTCAGACATGCTTGAACCCTCGTGCGCATGTGTGAGTTTTTCCACGCCTGTCGGTGACGTCATTCGCCTGTGAGCACTCCTTGTGGGAGGAGTCGTCCAGCCCCTCGTCGGAATTCCTTTGTCTGAGAAGTTGCTGAGAGACTGGCGCGTTGTTTGATCAAAATTTTTTCTAAACCTGTGAGACACATCGAAGTGGACACGGTTCGAAAAATTAAGGTGGTTTTCAGTGAAAATTTTAACGGCTGATGAGAGATTTTGAGGTGATTCTGTCGCTTTAAGGACTTCCCACGGTACGAGACGTCGCTCAGCGCTCTCAGCCGCCGTCGTCAGCCTGTTCAAGCTGAAAAACCTCCACATTTCAGGCTCTATTGATCCAGGACGTCGTGAGAGAACAGAGAAGTTTCAGAAGAAGTCGGTTTCAGCATTTTATCCGGATATTCCACTGTTAAAGGAGACTGTTTTAATGAAAGACGTGCGGACGGGTCCGCGCGTCAGGACGCAGCCGACGCGGTGCGGCGGCACAGGAAAAACACCTCCATGTTGATAACCATTTGTAAAATCCAGGCGGCTTTTGATGGCTTTCAACAAGTGAGTAACTGAGAAATTGTTTAACAGCTTGGGCATGTTCCAACTTGCCCGTTAAGGTTTCCAACGGAGGTGTTTTTCCTGTGGCGGAGCGTCGCGGCGGCTGCGTCCCGACGCGCAGACCCGTCCGCACGTCTTTCATTAAAAAAAATCTCCTTTAACAGTGGAATATCCGGATAAAATGCTGAAACCGACTTCTTCTGAAACTTCTCTGTTCTCTCACGACGTCCTGGATCAATAGAGCCTGAAAAGTGGAGGTTTTCAGCTTGAACAGGCTGACGACGGCGGCTGAGAGCGCTGAGCGACATCTCGCACCGTGGGAAGTCCTTAAAGCGACAGAATCACCTCAAAATCTCTCATCAGCCGTTAAAATTTTCACTGAAAACCAGCTTAATTTTTCGAACCGTGTCCACTTCGATGTGTCTCACAGGTTTAGAAAAAATTTTGATCAAACAAAGCGCCAGTCTCTCAGCAACTTCTCAGACAAAGGAATTCCGACGAGGGGCTGGACGACTCCTCCCACAAGGAGTGCTCACAGGCGAATGACGTCACCGACAGGCGTGGAAAAACTCACGCATGCGCACGAGGGTTCAAGCATGTCTGACGTAAAAACATATGAATGAAATCCATATAGTTTTTGAAAAAAATAAAAAGGACCGTTACTTTATTGACAGCCCTCGTATTTTAATGCCTCTAAGGCTTTTACTGACTTGTCTCTTTTAAAGTTTATAATAGTTTTTTCTTGTACCTATTTTTATATTTAAATATTGAAAAGACTGGTAAATGATCACTAACATCTGTCATCAAGATCCCATTCCTGATAATTTCATCTGTTCTATTTGTAAATATATTGTCGATTACCGTTGCACTTTGCGATGTGATTCTGGTTTTCTCGCCACACTGTGGTCCACTGCGTAGCTCTACCGCGGGGAAGTTGTTGGACGTTGGATATTCGTCGCTTTCATTCGGTGTTGGTGGCATAGATATTATAGAGAGTAATAATATTATAGAGAGTAAACGCACATCGACCGCTGCTGCTTGTTTGGCGCCGTGGACCCGCCATCTTGGACCGGTCATCCGACCCGCTCCGTGCTGCTGCTGCTTCTTCTTCTACTAATAGATTCCGGCAGGCTATACGCTGGCGTAGCATAATGCTGCCCCCCCACAGGTAATAGTTAAATACTTTATCTCATGTTAGACTCTCAAATAGAGGTTGGTGGAATGGAGGAACTTAATCACAGCTTTGTCCACTAAATGCGAGTAACTGCCCTCAGAAAAAATTGACCTAAAAGAAAACTCAGTCAATCCACAGTCTGACAAATCTTTAAACAATTTCCGCCTATCACTAGAATACATAGGACAGCACATTAAAACATGATGAACACTTTCCAACTGACCACACTGACACAACCCATCTGGATGTTTTCCAATCACTTTTAAATATGCTGCCAACCCACAATGCCCCAGTCTCAATCTAATCAATCTGACTTGATCCTTACGACAGGATGAGGAGAGGAGTCTTTTATTTTTAATCGAAGGCTGACACATAAAATAGTGCCGCCCTACCGACTCACTCTCCCACTGCTTTTGCCACTTCTGATCACTCAACTCTTTAAAAATACTATAACAATCAACCTTTCCCAAAGGGATATTAGCATCAACTTTATTTTTCAGAAGGGACTCTTTGGCCAATGAATCTGCGATCTCATTACCTAAAATGCCAGAGTGCCCAGGAATCCAAGTGAAGGTTACACAACAGCCAGCTGACTCAACGCGATGGAGGCAAGACAGAATTTCTAGCACGAGGTCAGGACGAGCTCCTCCCGAGGCTCCGCCCATCAAAGCTTGCAATGCAGCTGCAGAATCAGAATAAATATGACACTCAGAAGGTCTGTTACTTTGTACCCACTCTAACGCCCACCATATGACTGACAGTTCCGTCGAACATACAGAAGAGCAATTAGTAACACGGGTACTCTGCCTTATCTGATTATTCATAACATAAACCCCAAAGCCTGCCCTACCAGAGCTTGGATCCCTAGACCCATCTGTAAAAATGTAGCACATACTAACTGTATTCTGAGATATAAATGGATTCACTAAATTGCTGGCTACAGTCTTATTCAGCCCCAGAAGGTCCAACTCAACATCTGGTACAGGCAAAACCCAAAAAGGAATAGGAGACCACACTGGCCCTATCACCTTATTTCCCTTGACAGCCCTTTTAGTGACCTGCTGGATATCAAAAAGGAAATTAGATTTATCCTTCTTTTTAGTAAATTCATAACTCTCTTCCAATAAACACTTTGCGGATGAGTTATGCGCAAGTCCTGACAGCCTGGCCCAGTACTGAAGATCCAACTTCTCTCTCCTAATACTCAAAGGGGTCTCTCCCATTTCGACTAACAGTGCTGGGATAGGAGTAGTTCTGAAGGCACCGCTACAGATTCTTAGGACTTTTGCTTGGATCCTATCAAGCTTGAGAAGTCTGGATTTAACCGCAGCACCAAAAACAAAACAACCATAATCCAGTGATGACCTTATCATTGCTCTATAAATCATGTGCAATGTTGACCTTTCTGCCCCCCAATCACTACCAGCCAGACTACGAAGTACATTATTAATCTTTTCACATTTCACAACAGTTTTTTCTATATGTGTACACCACGTTAGTTTTTCATCCATCCACATACCTGAAAATTTAAAAACTTTCACCCTCTCTAAAGGACAGCCATACATGATAAGGGTTATGTCTGGGATTTTCTTTTTAAGTCCAAAAATCATATAACTACTTTTTGATATAGAAATCTTAAAGCCCCATTTATTTGCCCACCGCACTATTTGGTTTAAGGCAATTTGAGTTTGTTTCATTAAAAACGCAATGTTTCTACCCCTCCTCCAGACAGCGCCATCATCAGCAAACAAAGACCTCCCAAATCCTACTTTGATATCAGAAAAAATGTCATTAATCATAACATTGAATAAAACTGGACTAATAACTGATCCTTGCGGAGTACCATTAAAAATACTTACTATTTCAGAAAATTCCCCTTCAACTCTTACTTGTATAGTTCTGTCACTTAAGAAATCTTTGATCCATATGAACATCCTATCACAAATGCCTGCATTATGTAATTTAATCAACAATCCCTCTCTCCACATACTATCATAAGCTTTCTCAATATCAAGAAACACTGCAACTACTGCTTCCTTATTGATTATAGCTCGTCTTATACCTTGGTCTAACACTGCAACTGAGTCCATAGTATTTCTTCCAATTCTAAAGCCATTTTGATAATCAACAAAGAAACCCCCAACTTCTAAATAATAAACAAGTCTGTTTGTGACCAATCTCTCCATCACCTTACACAACACCGCAGTAAGTGCTATGGGTCTGTATGACAATGGAGAGGAAGGGTCCTTTCCTGGCTTCAAAATTGGGAGCACAATAGCTTGTTTCCAAGCTTTTGGAAAAGTTCCAGCATCCCAGATATAATTAAAGAGGGCTAGAATCTCCATTAAGACTTCATCGTCAAGATGGTGCAACAGTTTATAACTAATCCTATCTTGTCCTGGTGACGTGTCTGCACCAGCTTGTACTGCCGCTTTTAGTTCTTCAAGGGAAAAATACAAATTAAAAGCACAGTCATTTGTATCTACACTACCATTCAATTTCCAACCTTCTACAGACAAGAACTCTTCTCTCAATCTCAAGCTTTCTTCACTTAATAATTCTGAATTATGAACTTCTTGGAATGCTTTAACACACATTCCAGCCTTATCCTTACTACAAATAGCTTCTCTACATCCATCTTTTAAAACTGGAATTGAAGAATTGTTTACCTTACCTGACATCTTATGGATTCTAGCCCAAACCTGCTTCACTGGGGTATTAGAGTTTATTGTATTACAAAATGCCCTCCAGCATTTCTTTTTTTCCACTTTTATTGTCTTCCGAGCCAGAGCCCTACAACTTTAAACTCAACAACATTTTCCAGAGTAGGATTCTTCCTTAAATTCTTAAATGCCTGCTTCCTATTTTTAACCACCTCGTCACAAGCTTTGTTCCACCAAGGCACAATAACTCGTTTACGAGGACTTCTTCTACAAGGAATAGCCTCAGATGCAACCCTCACAATCATTGTTGTTAAAGACTCACACATTTCCTCTATTGACCCGTTACTATTAACAAAATCCAACCCTTTAACTGTATCTTCTCTAAACTTTCCCCAGTCAGCTAGAGAAAAATCAAACCGAGCCACTCTGTCAAACGGGTTCACTACTAAAGACTTATCAAATGTACTTAAAACCGGAAAGTGATCACTACCAAGTGTATCTTCTTCTAACACCTTCCACTCTGCTATCCTAGCTAAAGCTGGAGTAGCAAAGGCTAAATCTAAGCAAGAAGTCTTACCTGTATTTATATCAATACGTGTAGGGCTGTTGTCATTCAACACTACCAGGTTTCCATGATCTAAAAATTCCTCTATTACTGTACTGTTAAAATCCCTGTCCTGACTTCCCCACAGAGGGTCACGAGCATTGAAATCACCAACCCAAAGGGCAGGAGCACCTATTTTACTTAACACCTCCTCAAGCTCGGCAAGTACAAGGGGTTTACATGGGTTATAACAATTAACTACATGAATTTTACCTTCAGTAGTCCACACCTCAACAATCACACATTCAAGCGACACTTCACATTCACACCATTTGTACTGTAACCCCGTTTTAATAAACGATCCGATCAGGTAACAATGACTGGCAAACTAGATGGAACAAATGTATGGAGTTGGAAAGGGACTATGTTGAAAAATAAAACATTATAAATCCAAATATCTTGCTCTTTCTGTTTGAGGCTCAAAACCTTTTGATATCCCCTTGTATATAAAATTGCGGAAAAGCCTCTCATGCGGAATCAACAAATCTCTTGTTTCTTGCCGGGACTCTCAGAGCAAACACTGTTTCAACTAGTTCCAAAATAATATGATTGATGCAATGAAGACACACATCCAAAACACATAAAAAGGCATGCAGGACTAAAAAAAAAAAAAAAAATACCAAAGATAGAAACCAAATGATCTGCACAGCCACAGCGCTCCGATACAAAAAAAATTATTTAACAAAAGATAAATGTAACGTTTCAGGCAACCAGCCCTTTGTCAGACAGTGAAGGGCTGGTTGGGGCTGTGAAACTTAAAAAAAACTATATACGTATATTTACCACAGCAGTAGCAAAAAGCATTGCAATCTAGAATAAGCACGCATTTATTTATCAGTACATTTTCCCCAAGTTTTCAGATGTGTCCATGTTCAGCTGATCACCACTGATGTGTCATTTGTTCCCCTCTGTCCTCAGAGAAACAATTGCTGGAGAAGTACATTCCTCAAAGAGGGAGAAACACTGAACCAACTCTGGGCCGGTAAATAAGCTGCTCTTAAAACAATACAGATAGCAGAAACAAGTACACTGGAATGTGTTAGGTAATTGGTTATTTTACTCCCCACAAACAAAAAACAGGAATCAGTGTGTCTCTCTGTCTGTCCATGAGCCTTGTAAGCACAACTCCAAAAACAGATGTGCATGAAGGAAAATAGTTTTGTGTAAATGTCTTCAAAGGAAGAAAATTGGAGTTTTCTGTTTAATTCAAGCATCATATAATATTGACACTGTAAGTACAATTCCCACAGAACTGGTTTACACTACCAGATGGACACACTATCCCGTTCCCTTGAATAAGATAGTGTGTCCAGCAGACGTTACTCCCAGTAACGGCTGGGTGAACTGGGACAATGCAGAAGTACTATCCTGAAGATTGTTACCAGCGCTAAGTTCAAAAGCCAGCATCTGTGATGGTATGGGGGTGTATGGTATGGGGCTGTCCAACCTGCAAGGTTGGCTGTCCAGCTCCTGTGCCTTAGAGCCACCTGCTCTGAATCTAAAAGTAAACTCGTAGCAAAATGTGGTACTTACAGTATACGGGAAATCTCCAATTTTCAACCTGGGCCATATATATATATATATATATATATATATATATATTTTTTTATGTTTTTGCGTTCTTGTTTTCACTCACAACAAAAGCTATTTTAATTAATTGATTTAGAACACAAACACTCACCAGCTAAATGGCTTCACACTGTAACGGCATAGCACAAGATAAAAAAAAAACAAAAAACACAGTGAACCACTTGTCACCACTGAATAGGCAAAAATGTTATGAGACATGTCTGGTGGCATGGAAAGGATCTCAAAGGAAGTAAATGTGCTTTACCTCACTAAATGTAAAACCCTTCAAAATCAAAAAGGTAAGCAGTTAACTAACAGCTTACTTTAGCCAGCTGCCCTTTTGGTAGTGGCTATCACCGAAAGCATGTGTCACATCAACACATTTGACATTCAATGCATCTAAACCGCTAAGCATGTCCAAGCGCTTGCTAAACCTCTGCGCACCCTGACTGCTAGAGTAAAGTTGTCTGCGTGTGTTTAACTAACAAGCTGGCACCATTGCTGGCATAACGAGGTAAATATTCAACACATGTAATTCCAGTTGAGCCATTGATCAGTGTTAACATTTTAATACATTAATCCTGACAGAAACATGAGTTTAATTCCAGTATCTGCCAACAAAGTAATGTGTGTGCATGTAGCTGCCTCCTGGGCAAACCCGACTGGACAGTTACGAGTATGAGTATCTACACAGGTGTAAATATGACCTGTCCGCATTTTGACATGGTCTTATGGACAATGGAGTGAATGACACTGAAGTGTGTGTATGTATTTTATATTAAGAAATGGTGTTACATTGTTTACTCCTTTTATGGATTATCATCACTGATCAAAAAATTATCTACAGATCAATAACTTAAATTTCTTTTTGGATTTTGGTGCGTGATAACTCAAGAATGCATTGACTGCTCAACTTGACAGAGTTGTCACTTAGGGAATGGAGAGCGGAAGAAGTGTATAGCTTTTTTATCAATCAGTAATTGTTTATCTCTGTAGAATGTGTTCATTTCCTGATGATGATGATAACAACAACAACAACAACATGAAATGCCTACACCAATTCATTTCAAACTGACCTCACTGTTAGGAATGGTACAAGGAAGAAACATTGATTTTTAATAACAAATGACTAAACTGATCAACAACCATTCAATAAATATTGTTAATCCAATTATCTTGTAATGTGCTGAAGGAAAATATCCATCCCCACTAAGCAAGCAGTGACAAATTTTGCAATTTGTCAGAAAATTTTATAAACACCAACATGAGAATAGATTAAGTTTAGTTAGTCCTCAAAGACAACTTTAATAGTCGGTCATGGGAACAAGCTTTTTTTGTAAATCCAAATGCTTGAGTATATCTATCTGATAAAATGTGATAATGAAGTTTCTGATACCGTGCAAATGCTTTAGCAAATATGACATTTGTGATATTTCATGGTGACTATTTCTGTTTCAGGGATGTGATGCTGGTGTTTTTTTAGAAAAAATGGAAAGATTATCAATCAGTCTTTCTTCCAATGTGCCACAAGAGTAGAAAGTCTGTTTCGCTTCATAGACTTGAAAGATGGCTACCTTGAGACACAGAATATCTCCCTTGGTGTTGGAGAACACAAGAAAAAGCTCCATCAAGTATTCAAGTCACATCTTGTAAATTTGGATGTTGTGCCATACGGTGAGAGTGCATTTATACTAGTAATGGAAATGTGCATACTTAAATGCAAGAAATGCTGTCAAAACTAATTATAGTCCTTTGGAAAATAATCTAGAAATACACTGTGTGACCAATCAATCAAGACTAAACTTTTGTTTCACAGCAATCATATTTATTTAATCACCAATCATATTTATAATTTTTCGGAATTATGTGAAGCATCAGTACCTGCTGAATTTACCTTGAACCAAAGTTCTTCCATGGTTCAAAGTCGCAAGTGTAAAATGTAAGTATAATTAGTATTTTTATGCATGTCGTATTCAATGCTTCTTGCAAGAATGTGGTAATACTATTGCTTAACTGGCTGTAAATAGAAAGGAAATATGATTGACACTATCATGTTTAATTGGTTATTGTCTACTTTCAGATTGGGAGAGTTTTGCACCATGAGTGGCACTTCAAAAGTTGAATTAGTCAAGCAACCTCCATTGGTGGGAAACAGTACAGAGTTTCTATCTGCCTCAGAGGGTAAACTGTCAAAGGAGAAAATACATTCCATGAGAAAGAAAAGGTTGCAGAAACCATCATCCAGTTCAACAAAAGAAAATCAACCTCCACCAAAGGAAACCAACAAAAAACAAGAATCTCATTCAGATGACACGCCTGCATTAGTGAGAAGCCATCCCATTCAGAAGAAAAGATCTCGAAAGCAGTTATTCGGGCCATCAGAAAGTGATTCAGATGAGCAACCAGAAAAAGTATTCATAATGGACATAACAAAAAATCCTGAGGGTCAACAAGCCAATTCAACTACTGCAATATTACCCTCTACTAGTGATGCAGAAATAACTAAGTTTCAGGAGAAAGTGGAAATGTTCAATGAAAAATGGCCAATATTCAAAGTAGATGATCCACTCTTTTTCAAGAATCTAGAAAAGTTGGCGGAAGTTCTGCTAGAACCCCGAGATGATCAAGTGTGCCAAACTGTACCAATTGGTTGTGACAAGAATATGTCTTTCTTGGTGGATGTGTCTAAGAATAATTTCCTCCAAAACAATACTTGTGATGAGACGGGCAAGTATAATAAACCATCTTACACAAAAAAGACAGTCCGAGGTGGTCAGTTCACCTTAATTCGCAAGTCTGCGCGACATAAGGACACACCTGATGTCCAGAGAATCATTTACCACCTGGTAAATAAGTCTGGTGAAACTCAGAAAATTGTTGCAGTCTGCTATCAATGGACTGGTAAAAAAGGTGACACAGCAAGAAAGGAGCCCCACAGCAGTTCAGTGCAGCCAGTCCTCACTGAAGTAGGTCCACCACGAGACATTTATGGCAATAAAAACAAGCCTGTGGGTAATGGTGATCAACCTTTCACTGTATGCAGTAAAAATAGATGCAATGCAAAAGTATGCTATGGTTGTGGCAGGAAATTTGTGGCATCATCAGATCGTCCTCCAAATGACCTTCTCCTGAAACATTTTGATTATAGAGAATGGACAGACAAAGACACAAAGCAAATGATGAAAAGTAAAACACTTCAAGCAACATATTTTCATCTCAATATTGACTGTGTAAGACGTAGATACCCTCAAACAGAAATCAAAGACATCACTGTATACAATGAGGTGAAGGACCAATTGTCACCATTACATATACGCAAGCTGCAGTCGTTTGGCATCACGCTGAAATGAGTGTGTGCACACACACACACAAGGTTGGGTAGGATTACTTTGAAAGAATACATGTGGATTACATGTATGTATGTACATACATTTGGATTACTTGTAATCTGATTACTTTTGGATTACGTTTCAAAGTAATCCTACCCAACCCTGCACACACACATACACATATATGTATGTATGTATATGTATATATAATTAGATGTTAGATATATTTGTGTGTTTATTATTTTGTTATTTTGTTTTTCTTTGCTATTTGTTTTGGTATTAAGTAATTATTTTACTTAAATGATGATATTCTTAGTTTGATATACTTTAGTCTCTTATTTGTTTGAATGTACATGTCGAACTTTAACCGGTTTTACCACTCAGACCAAAAAGATTCAGGTTACAGTGTAAATCATATGTCCCGTTATCGTGCAGGTCATGGGCAGGGTGGGTTGGGACCTCCCCTGAATGCCCACAGGGAACAATAAGGGAAGGATTTTGCAAAATAAGGTCTGCCTTTGTTATGCCCATGTTGTGCTTTATAAAAACTGTGTCGATTGTTCGAGGTTTTTAGTGGATAGATCTCCTGTGAGAGAAGTTCTTCAGAATCCAAGCCTGTTTTTCCAATGTGACTGAATACATTTAAAAGTGTGAAATAATTTGGCTTTGTACTTTGTGAGGGACAGCATTAGCTGGTGGAGTATAACTATATATATATAAATACAGTTATTTCACAGCTGTTTTGTGTACATCATTCTTTTCTGTTTTTTTTTTTCCCTTTTCCTTGCAAACTGCATGTATTCTGAATGACCTGTTTTTGTTTGAAGCTTTGAAAAAAAATCCAAGACAAAAAAAAGACCATTCTGTCAGAATCTTTGTTTTTCAACGTGTTCAGGTAAAACTTCTATTCTTCCTTTACAACACCGTCATGGTTTAAAATCCTGCAGGTCACTTAAGGTCCCCCTGTTCGCACCTGCACATGTCCAGGCCTGTTTGAAGTTCACCATTGACCATCTGGATGATCCAGAGGAGGCATGGCAGAAGGTCATGTGGTCAGATGAGACCAAAAAAGAGCTTTTTGGTATCAATTCCACTTACCATGTTTGGAGGATGAGAACAACCCCAAGAACACCATCCCAATCATGAAGCATGGGGGTGGAAACATAATTTTTGGGGGAGCTTTTCTGCAAAGGGGACAGGACGACTGCACCGTATTGAAGGGAGGATGGATGGGGTCATGTATTGCGAGATTTTGGCAAACAACCTCCTTCCCTCAGTAAAGCCCCATTTAAGCATAGACGGTAAGAGCTCCCGGAAGAGTTTTTGACCGTCTTAAGGATCACACGCCGTTGTTAACGCCGGCACTAGGGGGCATGGCTTAGTTCCGGCTTTACCGGGAATCGTCGAAAAAATTATTCAACATGTCGAATAATTCCGGGAGCGCTCCCGAAGAATTCGTGTGACGACGGAGACAACGCGAACAACGGCGTTTGATACTTTTTAATCGCCGTTTCATCCTGCCCCTTCCTGTAGTGCCGCAGTTTACACCACCGTAATTGGCGGCCGGCGTTGTATCCCTAATCAACGGCGTGTAAAACGGCGATAGAGCCCACATCGGCGTCCTCAAGGGCGTTTTAACCGGCGACAGAGGCAGACAAACGGTGGTGCTAGCGGATAGTACGCCGTTCTAAACGGCACCTCCCGGTAATGGCGTTCCAAACGGCCGATAGGCGGCGGTCAATATAAAAACGCTACCGCGCTGCATGCAGGCCTCTCACTCGCGGCCAGCTCCAGATATTTTTGCAGAGAAGCTCCAGTATGCCTCCTAAAAGAAAATTGGCAGCGGCAAGGACTTACCAAGAGGTCTGGTTCAGAAGCAGAGGGTAGCCCTGTGGTGGAGACGGAGCAACACGTTGAGGAGGGGAAAAGGAAAGAGAAGAAAAGGCTGAGTATCTCCCTCCCCCCTGCAGTGACAGAGGCATGTATTCGTGCTGCTTCAGCCTATTATACTCTGGGGGCGGTGCCTATATGCAAAAGTTCCTGGAGTAACGCAGGATTTGCCTGGATAAATCCAGCGGTACACAGGGCATTATCGGCGGCAGCAGAACACCGCCGTTCTCACGTGCGTCTTAACCTACGATTGTAAAGGATAGAACTGGGTATTAACCCCCGTTGCCTGACGTGTGCCGGATGCTACGGCGTCAAAACGCTGCTTTATTCTGCGGATTTAGCAGCGTTTTATCCGCGTATTTGCGGCTAGTACGGTGGTCAAAACGCCGGCAAAATGCTCCGCCCCTTTCCACCGCGAACACAGCCGGAACTACCGCAAACTTCGGTCTACGTACTACCCGCTGACAAAACCGTCTATGTGTAAACCATGCTTAAGAGCATTGAAGATGGGTCATGGCTGGGTCTTCCAGCATGACAATGACCCCAAACACACAGCCAGGGCAACTAAGGAGGGGCTCCATAAGAAGCATTTCAAGGTCCTGGAGTGGCCTGGCCAGTCTCCAGACCTGAACTCAATAGAAAATCTCTGGAGGGAGCTGAAACTCGAAACTTGAAAGATCTGTATGGAGGACTGGACCAAAATCCCTGCTGCAGTGTGTGAAAACTTAAGTCGAGAACTACAGGAAACATCTGACCTCTATAATTGCAAACAAAGGTTTCTGTACCAAATATTAAGGTCTTTTTTGATTGTAGCAAATACTTATTTCATGCAATAAAATGCAAATTAATTATTTAAAAATCATAGTCATTTTATGAAAAAAAAATAGATTCTGTCTCTCAGTCGAATTGTATCTACAATAAAAATTGCACAGACCTCTCTATTGTTCGTAGGTGGGAAAACTTGCAAAATTGACAGTGTGTCAAATACGTATTTGCCTCAGTGTGTATATACGAGGTCTGTTAGAAAAGTATCCGACCTTATTATTTTTTTCAAAAACCATATGGATTTGAATCACGTGTGATTACATCAGACATGCTTGAATCCTCGTGGGCATGCAAGAGTTTTTTTCACGCCTGTCGGTTACGTCATTTGCCTGTGGGCAGTCTTTGAGTGAGGAGTGGCCCACCCTCTCGTCGATTTTTTTCATTGTTTATGAATGGCTCAGAGACTGCTGCTTTGTTTGATCAAAATTTTTTCAAAACTGTAAGGCACAACTGAGTGGACACCATTCGATAAATTCAGCTGGTTTTCGGTAAACATTTTAACGGCTGATGAGAGATTTTGGTCTGATAGTGTCGCTTTAAGGACGGCCCACGGCACCTGACGGCGATCTGCGCTTCGAGGCGGCAGCGTCTCGCCGTTTCAAGTTGAAAACTTCCACATTTCAGGCTCTGTTGACACAGTAAGTCGTCAGAGAACAGAGAACTTTCAGAAGAAGTCGGCATGAGGAGTTTATTTGGACATTCCATTGTTAACGGACATTTTGTAATGAAAGGACGTGCAGGCAGAGTCGCATGTCGGGCCGGACCCGACCGCGGGGGGTCGCGACAGGAAAAACACCTCCGTTGGAAAACTTAAGGGGCAAGTTGGAACATGCCCAAGCTGTTAAACAATTTCTCAGTTACTCACTTGTTGAAAGCCATCAAAAGCCGCCTGAATTTTACAAATGGTTTTCAACACAGAGGTGTTTTTCCTGTCGCGGTGCACACAGATTTGCAGAGTCGTCACGGAAATGACTCGGCGAATTTGCGCGCACATCTTTCATTAAAAAATGTCCTTAAACAGTGGAATGTACACATAAAGTCCTCATGCCGGCCTCTTCTGAATCTTCTCTGTTCTCTCGTGACGTCCTGGGTGAATTAAGCCTTAAATTAGGATGTTTTCAGATCGAAACAGGCCGACGACGGCACCTGGAAGCGCTGCGCGACGTCCCGCTCCGTGGGAAGTCCTTAAAGCAACAGAAACACCCCATAATCTCTCATCAGCCGTTAAACTTTTCACCGAAAACCAGCTAAATTTCTCGAATAGTGTCCACTCGGATATTCCTCACAGGTCCAGAAAAAATTTTGATAAAGCAACGCGCGCCGTCTGGAGCAGTGTGTGAAACAAAGGAATTCAGCCGAGAGGGCGGGACCACATCTCACTCAAGGCCTGCCCAAAGGGAAATGACGTCACCGACGCGTGAAAAAACTCACGCATGCGCACGAGGGTTCAAGTATGATTGGTGTAATCGCACGTCATTCAAATCCATATAGTTAAAAAAATAAATAAAAGTGTCGGTTTCTTATCTAATAGACCTCGTATAAAATGGCCGTGGCTATTCGCACGGCGGCCGTGTCCATAACTCTCATTTGGCTATTTGTACGGCAAGACTCGGGTGGCAAAACTTGGAACTACTTGTATAAACAAACATACTGCATTCAAGATGTCTTAACTCCTTTAATACTTTTCGATTTTGATGATTTTTTTATTCGGCCAAGTCCATAACTCTCATTTCACTATTCATTCATTTCACTACTGATCTTTATGGTCAAGCAAGTAATGTGACATAGGTTTCAATATGATTGGAGCATCTTGTAATTCTGACTCCTGTGTAATTCTTCAATTGACCTCTACCTGAAGGCCAACTGAAAATTCAAGCGGCCAATCAGTTTTTTCAAGAGGATTGTCTGAAGAGTATTTCTGTCGAATTTGATGCTTTTATCACCATTTGCAGGATTCTGCTCTAAATATTCTCTTATCTGCTGCACTATTAAGGAGGAGTAAAATTCCATGGTAAGCCAACCAAGGGCAGAAGTGGGTGGAAGTTCACGCACAAGTACAAATCCACATGTAGCCCGACAACCGGTGTTGCAGACCGAACGGTCCCCCTGCCCTGATGACGTGGTGATGACGCGGTTCATGGATTAACACCTCGTTTCTACTTCAAACTGCACACCAGTCATCATTTGTCTGTGACAGAGATCTGAAGCTTTTGTGCAACAATCATTTCCACATAAATTCAGCATTATTTCATCATAAAAGGCGGAAGAAGCGATCAGAGAGCTGCGGCTAAATGAGCTGCTAGCTGATGCGTTCACTGCGCGGCGGACATTTCTAAGCCTCACGGAATTTTGCCTTGTTTCTGCTTAAAACGGCCTCATTTCTGCTTAAAACTGACTTTAGAATGATTTAAGAGGTTTTACCTTTATCATCTTGAAGCAGGATGGATGACCTTAATGATGTTCAGCTGGTAGATTGAGTGCAGCTGGTTGTGGCAGAGGAGTGTCTGTATACAACCCCTGGCAAAAATTATGGAATCACCGGCCTCGGAGGATGTTCATTTCAGTTGTTTAATTTTGTAGAAAAAAAGCAGATCACAGACATGACACAAAACTAAAGTCATTTCAAATGGCAACTATCTGGCTTTAAGAAACACTATAAGAAATCAGGGAAAAAAAATTGTGGCAGTCAGTAACGGTTACTTTTTTAGACCAAAGCAGAGGGAAAAAATATGGAATCACTCAATTCTGAGGAATAAATTATGGAATCACCCTGTAAATTTTCATCCCCAAAACTAACACCTGCATCAAATCAGATCTGCTCGTTAGTCTGCATCTAAAAAGGAGTGATCACACCTTGGAGAGCTGTTGCACCAAGTGGACTGACATGAATCATGGCTCCAACACGAGAGATGTCAATTGAACAATGGAGAGGATTATCAAACTCTTAAAAGAGGGTAAATCATCACGCAATGTTGCAAAAGATGTTGGTTGTTTACAGTCAGTTGTGTCTAAACTCTGGACCAAATACAAACAACATGGGAAGGTTGTTAAAGGCAAACATACTGGTAGACCAAGGAAGACATCAAAGCATCAAGACAGAAAACTTAAAGCAATATGTCTCAAAAATCGAAAATGCACAACAAAACAAATGAGGAACGAATGGGAGGAAACTGGAGTCAACGTCTGTGACCGAACTGTAAGAAACCGCCTAAAGGAAATGGGATTTACATACAGAAAAACTAAACAAAAGCCATCATTAACACCTAAACAGAAAAAAACAAGGTTACAATGGGCTAAGGAAAAGCAATCGTGGACTGTGGATGACTGGATGAAAGTCATATTCAGTGATGAATCCCGAATCTGCATTGGGCAAGGTGATGATGCTGGAACTTTTGTTTGGTGCCTTTCCAATAAGATTTATAAAGATGACTGCCTGAAGAGAACATGTAAATTTCCACAGTCATTGATGATATGGGGCTGCATGTCAGGTAAAGGCACTGGGGAGATGGCTGTCATTACATCATCAATAAATGCACAAGTTTACGTTGATATTTTGGACACTTTTCTTATCCCATCAATTGGAAGGATGTTTGGGGATGATGAAATCATTTTTCAAGATGATAATGCATCTTGCCATAGAGCAAAAACTGTGAAAACATTCCTTGCAAAAAGACACATAGGGTCAATGTCATGGCCTGCAAATAGTCCGGATCTTAATCCAATTGAAAATCTTTGGTGGAAGTTGAAGAAAATGGTCCATGACGAGGCTCCAACCTGCAAAGCTGATCTGGTAACAGCAATCAGAGAAAGTTGGAGCCAGATTGATGAAGAGTACTGTTTGTCACTCATTAAGTCCATGCCTCAGAGACTGCAAGCTGTTATAAAAGCCAGAGGTGGTGCAACAAAATACTAGTGATGTGTTGGAGCATTTTTTTGTTTTTCATGATTCCATAATTTTTTCCTCAGAATTGAGTGATTCCATATGTTTTTCCCTCTGCTTGGTCTAAAAAGTAACCGTTACTGACTGCCACAATTTTTTTTCTTGATTTCTTATAGTGTTTCTTAAAGCCAGAAAGTTGCCATTTGAAATGACTTTAGTTTTGTGTCATGTCTGTGATCTGCTTTTTTTTCTACAAAATTAAACAACTGAATGAACATCCTCCGAGGCCGGTGATTCCATACTTTTTGCCAGGGGTTGTAAAAGAGGGAGTGTGTGTGTTCTTTCTCTTTCTGGAGACTGACTGCAGGTGTTTGGACATGTTCACTTCCACGTTCCTGTGAAGACAGGTAGGCGCCGGCCACAGCTGCAGGCTCGTTGAGGTGTATTGTTGAGTGTTTAAGGAAATGGTTTTGTTGTACCTCTGTTGAGATCTCTGTGGGCTGTCGTTGGTGTTGCGCTGCTGAGTTTGTGATGCTCTTGACGCTCTGGGGTGGTGTAGAGTTACAGCTGATTGCTGTGACGGATGTTTCGGTATGTACAGCACAAAGTAAGCTCCTCTTTCAGATATGTTTTATATTTATTTGTTTAAAATGTAGGATTTTGTACCAAGCTGTGGAAGGAGGCCCTGCTGCTTTGCTCTGGTGCTCTGCTGAAAGATTTCGTCCTGTGAGACCAGTGGATGTGCCCTGTTTGCTGCGGCGGCTTTGCGCTCTGTGTGGACATTTGGAAAACTCTTCCAGCTGTGTGTGCTGCCGGGCTGCGTGATGCAAGGGCGCCCTCATGTGGTCATAATTGGTGGTATTTTAAATGAGTTTTTTTTTTTTTTTTTACAAAATGATCTTTTTAACTAGAACTTTAATTGTTAATAAATTATTTTTTTGTATTTGGGAACCACGTCTCTGTCTCAATTACAACGAACCTGTGTGTCTTAGGTTGAAGTTATTCAATTGTCGAATTCCCTGGGTGAAATTCCCAGGATGGTGTCAGAGGTCCGACATATCATGTTCATTCATGATTTCTAATTGCCTTGACGATTGAGGAGTGAATTGTCCACTTTGCCACAATCTGATGGTTAATAATCCATTTGATTGCTTTGGTTGAAGCAATCTCCTCACTGAGATAAAAGGCGAGAATGGACGTGAACGAGCATTAATTTAATTTTAGATTTATTTGATGGTCATTTGTGGCCTGTTGAGGTGCAATAAATATCAAATTTATAAAATATCTATTGTTCTACTATATAAACATAGTAATGATAATATCTACAATAATATATTAAATTTGATGGATGTCTTGTCTCACATTGGACGACAGCAGCATTAAAATAGTGTCAATTAGTATATAATGTTTGCTGTTTAATTCTATTAAGTGTTCAGTTTTATTATAAATCTAACATACAATTGAATTTAAATGTCATGCGGGTGGGGGGGAGCAAGTTCATTGACACATTCGAACATTTAAAAAAGTTGTCCCACAGCAACATTAAAATAGTGTAGATTAGTGTACAATGCTTTTGGTTAATAATTTTTAATAAGTGTCAGTTTAATTCACTGAACACATTTAATGTTCAGTTTTATTATAAATAAATGAACACAGTTGAATTTAAAGTTCCATTAAAGGGGGGGAATCCAAATACTTGAACATTTTTTTTAAAGTAATGCAATACTTACTTGCCCTAGTAACTAATTACTTTTATATTGCTGTAACTCAGTTACTAACTCGGCTACTTTTTGGAAGGTGCAACTATAACTAATTACTATTTTAAAGTAACATGAAGCGCTTTGAGCGTCTGATGCAGATGGAAAAGCGCTATATAAATGCAGTCCATTTACCATTTTTACCATTTATAATGTGCCCAACACTGCTCAAATTTATTCCACGTTGCCATATGAGTCTTACCCAAAATAAATAAATGCATTGTTCATTAAAAATGCTCTACATTACATCACTCGAAAGGCTTGCTCTTGGTTTTGCAGTTGTTATTGAAAATCAACTGTTTCACTGAGGCTCAGTCTGTAATGTACATTTTTATTTAACAGAAGTGATGTGAGGTTGTAAACACATTTTCATAGTCACACTGGGAAATTCACTGAAGTTTGAAATAACAGTAATTATTAGATTACAAGTTTGCAGATAGCATTGTATTTATGGAAATGTTCATGTATCCATCCCCTGACTTGCCTAATGAAAGCTGGCTGTAAAAGATGATTTACTGTAAATTCATCAATGTGGCAATCATTTTGTTTCATTCTTGTTGCCAAATAACTTTGGACATTTTAAAAAATATTTTGATGAAACAAAATTGGTTTGTTTGCATTTATTTTTGACCACATACACTCAACAAAAATATAAACGCAACACTTTTGGTTTTGCTCCCATTTTGTATGAGATGGACTCAAAGATCTAAAACTTTTTCCACATACACAATATCACCATTTCTCTCAAATATTGTTCACAAACCAGTCTAAATCTGTGATAGTGAGCACTTCTCTTTTGCTGAGATAATCCATCCCACCTCACAGGTGTGCCATATCAAGATGCTGCTTAGACACCATGATTAGTGCACAGGTGTGCCTTAGACTGCCCTCAATAAAAGGCCACTCTGAAAGGTGCAGTTTTATCACACAGCACAATGCCACAGATGTCGCAAGATTTGAGGGAGCGTGCAATTGGCATGCTGACAGCAGGAATGTCAACCAGAGCTGTTGCTCGTGTATTGAATGTTCATTTCTCTACCATAAGCCGTCTCCAAAGTCGTTTCAGAGAATTTGGCAGTACATCCAACCAGCCTCACAACCGCAGACCACGTGTAACCACACCAGCCCAGGACCTCCACATCCAGCATGTTCACCTCCAAGATCATCTGAGACCAGCCACTCAGACAGCTGCTGAAACAATCGGTTTGCATAACCAAAGAATTTCTGCACAAACTGTCAGAAACCGTCTCAGGGAAGCTCATCTGCATGCTCGTCGTCCTCATCGGGGTCTCGACCTGACTCCAGTTCGTCGTCGTAACCGACTTGAGTGGGCAAATGCTCACATTCGCTGGCATTTGGCACGTTGGAGAGGTGTTCTCTTCACGGATGATGCGAAGGAGATGTGTTGCACTGCATGAGGCAAATGGTGGTCCCACCAGATACTGACTGGTATCCCCCTCCCCAATAAAACAAAACTGCACCTTTCAGAGTGGCCTTTTATTGTGGGCAGTCTAAGGCACACCTGTGCACTAATCATGGTGTCTAATCAGCATCTTGATATGGCACACCTGTGAGGTGGGATGGATTATCTCAGCAAATGAGAAGTGCTCACTATCACAGATTTAGACTGGTTTGTGAACAATATTTGAGGGAAATGGTGATATTGTGTATGTGGAAAAAGTTTTAGATCTTTGAGTTCATCTCATACAAAATGGGAGCAAAACCAAAAGTGTTGCATTTATATTTTTGTTGAGTATATTAAAATGCATACATAAAAGGTGTGTGTAACTACAGGAGTGCACAGTTTATTGATAAGCAAGGAACAGATTGTTAGTCTATCCTTCCAATGCGCACATTCACTGTTCCTATTTATGATGCACTGTTGGAATTGTTACAGTAAAAGTTAACTGACTTGTGTTGATGGAAAAATTAAAGCCTGCAGGGGACTTTTCTGGCTCCTACACTATTCAGTGCTTGCATGGATTGGGTGTTGGATGGGGTTGTGAAACTAGTGACAGGTGCTTTTGTTGGCAAAGAAAGTTTTACTGACCTTGGCTTTGCAGATGATGTTGTGATCTTTGTGGAGTTAATGGATGCTCTGAATGCAGCACGTGAGAAGCTGAATGAGGAATCAGAGTGTCTGGGTTTGAGATTGTCCTGGATCAAGACTAAAATTCAGGCTTTTAACGACTTCCTTGACTCTGCTATTAGTAGTGTATCTATGTGGTGAAGGAGTCAAACCTGTTGAGACGTTCACCTATTTCAGTAGTGACATACATGTCTCTGGGTCTGCGGCCTTTGAGATTGAGAGGCGCTTGGGAAAAGTACTCATGATGTTGCTGGACAAAGATGTTTGGTGATGATATTTTTGCAGACAAACGAAGGTCAAAGTCTTCAGTGTCCTGGTGCTACTTGTCCTGCTCCATGGTTGTGAGACTTAGACGTTAACCAATGACTACAGGAGGTCTTTAGTGCTAAAACCCCTGGTCCACATGTGTCCTGTTATTTTGCGGTTGGCGTCCCAGTAGAAAAAAAATGAAAAATGGCAAACTCATGGGATAATCGCCACCCTGCCACAATCCATCTGCAAGCATACGGGTGATTCTTAGACTACAGGCACTTATTATGTCCTTTGATCATATTGTATGAAAAACAGAAAAAAGGGGAAATTTCACACTTTCATAGTTATCTTTACAATGAAAGTGTTAAGAAATTTGTTCTAGTAGTCTATGATGACTTTTTCACCTTTTTTTCAGCATCATTATATGCAAATATTGCCGTTTTGTGCTTGTCCCACACCCAGACTTTTGATCTTCAATGATAAAAATGAATGGTAAAGAAACGTTTTTTCTAATGTTTTAAAAATATCAGTAAAATAATCAAAACATAATTGGGGTATTCAATGTCATACAACTGTTGTGATTTTTTTTTTAAAACAAAATGTAGTTGTCCCACACTATTGCCGTAATTTCCACCACAACACTGTAATGTCCCTTTAAATAGTTTGTATGAAAGATTGGGTAGTTTCTATGGAGATAAACAGTGACATCAGAGCACATGTATATAGTGCCAAATCACAACAAACAGTTGCCCCAAGGCGCTTTATATTGTAAGGCAATGGTGTGGTGGAAATTACATTTACAAGGCCAATAGTGCCCGTAGTTAAAGAATCACCCATACATGGTCATCCTGGAACACGCCGCCTACCATCTGAGTATTGGGATAATCAGAAACAAAATTTTGGACTGTTCCAAATGTTGACACCAATATAAGTCATCAGGAACCCAACCGGGTCATTGATAAGTTCGTGGCAACTTAACTGGGTCATCTGCAACATCCTGGGAACCCTGCTCCAAGCTGACAGCATTAGACTTGGACCACACTGATGCAGATCTGAACCAGTTCTGTTATCCTAAAGCTCATTGCGGCAAGCAGGTGGTGAAATATTCCATTCCGTGAATAGATGTCACCAGTGACGAGGTCACTGCCAGCTTCAGCCCCATCAACTTTTACGGCTTGATATGTTGTTTGCTTCCTGATTTCTATCTGAAGCTCAACTGGAAACTGACGGGAACATGTGGACACTAGGCTTAAGTGTCTTTGAAGGAACCTTGGATACCACTGGTATGACTTTGTATCAAATGAGTAATTACTGAGAGAGACTACGATGAGGACTGTCACTTACATTGTGAGAGAGCATCAGCGTTGATATTTTGACCATGTGGCATGTTTGTCTGTGCGTTGTCCAGTATATGCAGGTGCCTGAGTGTTGAGGACTCCAAGAGCTGGAGAAGACCAGGGGGACACCCAGGCTTCACCTGGCTGCTGCAGAGGTGGTTATTTGAGAGATTTGGGGATGAATCAGTTGTGTGCTTGCATGGGTGCCATCCAAGACCTAAGGTGTCATGTCCATTTTTTGTATAAAGTGCATCATTTTCAATATTTTTTTTTTTTTTTAAGTTATCCAAAAGTATACAGGTTACAAGTAATCCAAAGTATTCCAAATGTACTTTGCACTGTAACTGGTCACACTTCAAAGCAATCCTACCCAACATCTATGACCCTCCACAAATGTACAGACAGGCTCTATGAGATAAAAACACATGAATATCAAGCAGGTTTGAGCTTTGGGGGGGCACAGTGAATTTTGTCATTCTGGTCAAAGAAATGAACAGGACAAAAAGATTGGGGTGTTTTTAATGAGTTGGAATTCCAAAAACTACTCTGACACTGAAACTAAAGGTGCCCTGACTGTTGTGAAAGTGTAGGAACATGGACCCACAACAGGGGGCGTAAATGAACGGACAATGGAGAAGGTGAATAACAAGGTTTTACTGTTGTGAAACGTGCACAACTAATACAACAATTGACAATTTGGGGTTAAGCCGAATTCCACTGGTGTCGTGTGGGCAGGCTCGAAGGTAGGAGACGTCCGTCCACGTCGAACCGGAACCACCCGGATTTCCTCTGCCACCGAACCCTGGAAGTACTGGAACCGCCAAGTCCCGAATTCCCAGGTGGCCACTGCCTCCGCTCGTCGGATCCGGTACTGCTGGCAAGAGAACAGTAAACACACAGGTGTGGGGGCGGCTGCACCCAGTAACACAGAGGAGGGGAGAAGTCGCCTCCACCTCACGTCACAATGCTGCAGGAAGGTGAGTACTTATCTGAAGCTACGGCTTCTTGTAAACAGCTGTCCTGCAATGCTCAACAAGAAAGACAATATAATAATGTACGAAGTACAGCAGAGAACGTTACCTTTATCTTAAGGTGATATCTCGGCACTGAGGTGGAGACGCCGTCCTACTGATATACCTCCGTGCTGAGTGGAACAGCTGTGTCCAGTGATGGGTGACAGCTGTCACCCTGGCTGCTCCCATAAGGCGGCAGCGCCCTCTGGTGCCTGGAGCCCGCACTCCAGGCAGGGCGCCCTCTGTTGGTGGTGGGCCAGCAGTACCTCCTCTTCAGCGGCCCACACAACAGGACCCCCCCCCTCAACGGGCGCCTCCTGGCGCACGACCGGGCTTGTCCGGATGGCGACGATAGAAGTCGGCCAGGAGGGCCGGGTCCAGGATGAAGCCCTTCTTCACCCAGGAGCGCTCCTCGGGACCGTACCCCTCCCAGTCCACCAGGTACTGAAAACCCCGGCCCATCCGACGGACGTCGAGGAGCCGGCGCACAGTCCAAGCCGGTTCCCCGTCGATGATCCGGGCAGGAGGTGGTGCCGGACCCGGGGTGCAGAGGGGTGAGGTGTGATGGGGTTTTATCCGGGAAACATGAAATACTGGATGGATCCGCAGCGAGGCCGGAAGCTGGAGCCTCACTGCGGCGGGGTTGATGACTTTGAGGATTTTGAAAGGTCCGATGTATCGTTCCTGGAGTTTTGGGGAGTCCACCTGCAGAGGAATGTCCTTGGTGGACAACCATACCTCCTGCCCAGGACGATACTTGGGGGCCGGGGCCCGCCGCCGGTCTGCATGTTTCTTCGCCCTCGTCCGGGCCTTCAATAAAGCAGAGCGGGCGGCACGCCACACCCGACGGCACTTCCGTAGGTGGGCCTGGACCGAGGGTACACCGACCTCTCCCTCAACCACCAGAAACAGGGGGGGCTGATACCCCAAGCACACCTCAAAAGGGGAGAGGCCGGTGGCTGACGACACTTGACTGTTGTGGGCGTACTCGATCCAGGCCAGGTGGGTACTCCAGGCCATCGGGTGCGCGGCTGTCACACAGCGTAGTGTCTGCTCCAGTTCCTGATTGGCCCGCTCTGCCTGCCCGTTGGTCTGGGGGTGGTACCCGGACGAGAGGCTGACCGTGGCCCCCAGTTCCCGGCAGAAGCTCCTCCAGACGTGCGAGGTGAACTGGGGACCGCGATCGGAGACGATGTCTGATGGTATCCCATGCAGACGGACAACGTGGTGGACCAAGAGGTCCGCGGTCTCCTGGGCCGTTGGTAACTTCGGGAGGGCCACGAAGTGGGCCGCCTTGGAGAAACGGTCGACTACCGTGAAGACGACGGTGTTTCCCTGGGACGGCGGGAGACCTGTGACAAAGTCCAGGCCGATGTGGGACCAGGGGCGATGTGGGACGGGCAGCGGCTGTAGCAACCCTGAGGTCTTTCGGTGGTCGGCCTTGCCCCTGGCGCAGGTGGTACAGGCCTGGACGTAGGCCCGGATGTCGGCCTCCAAGGACGCCCACCAGAAGCGCTGCCGGACGACTGCCACGGTCCTTTGCACCCCAGGGTGACAGGAGAGCTTAGAACCGTGACAGAAGTCCAGTACTGCAGCTCTGGCTTCCGGTGGGACGTAGAGTCTGTTCTTTGGTCCGGTTCCGGGGTCCGGGTCACGGGTCAGGGCCTCCCGGACGGTCTTCTCCACGTCCCAGGTGAGGGCGGCCACGATAGCGGACTCCGGGATGATGGGATCCGGGGGATCCGACGGTTCCGTTTTGACTTCGTCTTCGTGTACCCGGGACAATGCATCCGATCTTTGATTCTTGGTCCCGGGACGGTAGGTAATCCGGAAGTCAAAACGGCCAAAGAACAGTGACCAGCGGGCTTGCCTGGGGTTCAGCCGCTTGGCGGTCCTGATGTACTCCAGGTTCCGATGGTCAGTGAAAACCGTGAATGGCACGGCTGTTCCCTCCAACAGATGTCTCCACTCTTCGAGGGCCTCTTTCACCGCAAGGAGTTCTCGATTGCCGACGTCATAGTTCCGTTCGGCGGGGGTCAACCTGCGGGAAAAATAGGCACACGGGTGAAGGACCTTATCGGTCTTCCCGCTCTGGGAGAGCACCGCTCCTATCCCTGAGTCCGAGGCGTCCACTTCAACCACTAACTGGCGGCTAGGATCGGGCTGCACCAGAACTGGTGCAGACAAAAAGCGCCGTTTCAACTCCTTGAACGCGGCTTCGCACCGATCCGACCAGGTGAAGGGGACTTTTGGTGAGGTCAGGGCTTTCAGGGGGCTAACTACCTGACTGTAGCCCTTAATGAACCTCCTGTAGAAATTAGCAAAGCCGAGGAACTGTTGCAGCTTCCTACGGCTTGTGGGTTGGGGCCAATCTCTCACCGCCGCAACCTTGGCCGGATCAGGGGCGACAAAGTTAGAGGAGATGATGAACCCCAAGAAGGACAAAGAGGTGCGGTGGAACTCACACTTCTCGCCCTTCACAAACAGACGGTTCTCCAACAACCACTGTAGGACCTGACGGACATGCTGGACATGAGACTCAGGATCCGGGGAAAAGATGAGTATATCGTCTAGGTACACGAAGACGAACCGGTGCAGGAAGTCCCGCAAGACATCGTTTACCAATGCTTGGAAAGTCGCGGGAGCATTAGTGAGACCGAACGGCATGACCAGGTACTCAAAATGACCTAACGGGGTGTTAAATGCCGTCTTCCATTCGTCTCCCTTCTGGATCCGAACCAAATGATACGCATTCCTAAGATCAAGCTTGGTGAAGATTCTGGCTCCATGCAAGGGGGTGAACACTGAATCCAACAAGGGCAACGGGTATCGGTTGCGAACCGTGATTTCGTTCAACCCCCTGTAATCAATGCATGGACGAAGCCCGCCATCTTTTTTACCCACAAAAAAGAAACCAGCACCCATCGGGGAGGTGGAATTTCGGATCAACCCGGCAGCTAATGAGTCCCGGATGTAGGTCTCCATTGATTTGCGTTCCGGCCGTGAGAGGTTGTACAGTCTACTGGACGGGAACTCACTGCCTGGAACCAAATCAATGGCACAATCATACGGGCGGTGGGGAGGAAGCGTGAGAGCCAGGTCCTTGCTGAACACGTCTGCAAGGTCATGGTACTCCGCTGGCACCGCCTTCAGATTGGGTGGGACTCGGACCTCCTCCTTAGCGTGGGAGCCGGGAGGAACCGAGGAACCTAGACACTCCCGATGGCAGGTCTCGCTCCACTGTACCACTACCCCGGATGGCCAATCGATCCGGGGATTGTGCTTTAGCATCCAGGGAAAACCCAGAACCACACGGGAAGTGGCCTGAGTCACAAAAAACTCGATCACCTCCCGGTGGTTTCCTGACACCACCAGCGTTACAGGTGGTGTCTTATGTGTGATCGGAGGGAGCAGGGAGCCATCTAGTGCTCGAACCTGCACAGGCGAGGTAAGCGCCACCAGAGGGAGCCCTATCTCCCTGGCCCATCTGCAGTCCAACAGATTCCCCTCAGAGCCCGTGTCCACCAGTGCTGGGGCCTTCAGGGTTAAATCCTCATACAGGATCGTGACTGGGAGTCGTGTAGCAATGTGGGTGTGTCCCACGTGAATGTCTCGGCCCACCCCTAGCCCAGTCTCTAGGGGCGGGCGTTGGTGTTGTAACCACTCGGGGCAGTCTCTCACATGGTGCTCTAGTGCACCACAAACAAAACAAGCTCCATGGGCCCGTCTCCTCTGTGCAGCTGGTGCCCTAAATGTTGCCCTACTCGTGTCCATAGCTTCGTCAGTAGGGGGAGCTGTGGCCCCACGGAGCGCAGGAACAGAGGAGCGTGGGGAGGGCGGAGCTTGGTCGGAACCGGAAGGGAGAGGGACGACGCGTGCCTGGCCACGCCCTTCGCCTCGTTCCCGACGGCGTTCTTCTAGCCGGTTGTCGAGTCGTATGACTAGATCGATGAGCCCATCTAAGTCCCGCGGTTCGTCCTTAGCCACCAGGTGCTCTTTTAGGACCAGTGACAGTCCGTTTACAAAGGCGGCGCGGAGGGCAGTGCTATTCCAGCCGGATCTCGCCGCCGCGATGCGGAAGGCGACTGCATAGGCAGCTGCGCTCCGACGCCCCTGTCTCATTGACAGTAGCGCGGTTGAAGCGGTCTCTCCTCTATTGGGGTGATCGAACACCGTTCTGAGCTCCCGCACAAACCCATCGTATGTATGAAGGAGCCGTGAGTTCTGCTCCCAGAGCGCTGTAGCCCAAGCGCGTGCCTCCCCACGAAGCAGGTTTATTACATAAGCTACTTTGCTAGCGTCAGTCGCGTACATCACGGGACGCTGTGCGAAGACGAGCGAACACTGCATCAAGAAATCCGCGCATGTCTCCACACAGCCTCCGTACGGTTCTGGAGGGCTTATGTATGCTTCTGGGGACGGAGGGAGGGGCCGTTGAACGACCAGTGGAACGTCACTATCACGCGCAGGATCCACGGGAGGGAGAGCCGCAGCGGCGCCCGGAGGGCGCGCTTCCACTTGTGCGGCGAGAGCCTCCACCCTGCGGTTTAGGAGAACGTGCTGCTCGGTCATTAAATCGATCCGAGTGGTGAAAGCGGTGAGGATCCGCTGCAACTCACCGATTACCCCTCCCGAAGACGCCGACGCGCCCTGTTCTTCCATTGGCCGTTCAACAGCCGGTTGACGCCCCTCGGGATCCATGACGCTGGCCGAGATATCCTGTTGTGAAAGTGTAGGAACACGGACCCACAACAGGGGGCGTAAATGAACGGACAATGGAGAAGGTGAATAACAAGGTTTTACTGTTGTGAAACGTGCACAACTAATACAACAATTGACAATTTGGGGTTAAGCCGAATTCCACTGGTGTCGTGTGGGCAGGCTCGAAGGTAGGAGACGTCCGTCCACGTCGAACCGGAACCACCCGGATTTCCTCTGCCACCGAACCCTGGAAGTACTGGAACCGCCAAGTCCCGAATTCCCAGGTGGCCACTGCCTCCGCTCGTCGGATCCGGTACTGCTGGCAAGAGAACAGTAAACACACAGGTGTGGGGGCGGCTGCACCCAGTAACACAGAGGAGGGGAGAAGTCGCCTCCACCTCACGTCACAATGCTGCAGGAAGGTGAGTACTTATCTGAAGCTACGGCTTCTTGTAAACAGCTGTCCTGCAATGCTCAACAAGAAAGACAATATAATAATGTACGAAGTACAGCAGAGAACGTTACCTTTATCTTAAGGTGATATCTCGGCACTGAGGTGGAGACGCCGTCCTACTGATATACCTCCGTGCTGAGTGGAACAGCTGTGTCCAGTGATGGGTGACAGCTGTCACCCTGGCTGCTCCCATAAGGCGGCAGCGCCCTCTGGTGCCTGGAGCCCGCACTCCAGGCAGGGCGCCCTCTGTTGGTGGTGGGCCAGCAGTACCTCCTCTTCAGCGGCCCACACAACACTGACACTTGCACGACTTTGATGCATGCATGTCGTCATGAGGATCCCACCCGCTGGTTTCCCAGCTGGATGCTGTACTTTGTTCTACTGGCTGCCACACACTCTGTGCTGGATGCTGTGTATATAAAATAATTATTTTGTAGTGGATAAATCATTTTCTCTTTAAGTTGGCTGCTGAAAACTGCTCTAATCACTTTCTGAATCACAGAAGAACGCTCCAGCAGCAGCTGTTCATGCGTGCACACTGAATGAGCTGGAGAAAGCATTTGGAGCTATCTAAAAAGGTAATTATTGTCATGTTTACATTGTCATGGCTTGGTAAAACAGTTGCATGTTCTTTCCTTCTTGTGTGCAGCTGTAAAAGTATGTTTATGACAGATTTAACATCTCGTTATAATCCTTCAGATGAGCTGCGCTCCGATGCAGGGGGCTGACACAACCACTCACTCTGTTCACTTCTTCTTTACTCCACTTGACACGCTGCACGTAGTGTTGGTGAGCAGATCTTGCTACGTTGCATGACATTTATGCGTGAAAGATTTTTTTTTTAACATTTCAAAATTCTCTTTGCGCAACTGCATGCGCCGGCACCCCTCTCACATTCAGTCTACATCCATTAAAGATGAGTTTACTCTCCTGCACGACACAGGTCGTGCAAGTATCGGAGCACTTTAACATTCAGGCAGATCAGTAGAACCTGAGCATACCTGGTAATACCACAACTCCCAAGTAAAAATAAGGGACAATAGCCTGAAACTTAAAAAAAAAAAATCACAATATGGAAAAAAGTTTTGAATGGAAAAACAATCCAAAATATTGCAGGTCTGAGGCATATATTCAGATTTTAAAAATTGCCTCTAGTACTTTTTAAAGTACATTGTTGCATTTTTAAAGTGCAAAAATAAATGAATAAATAAAAATCCAATTTTTGAATCTTTTTTTGCCTGAAAATATTTTAATCCAGTACACTGGCCCATCCCCATATAAATGATTCCATCAAAATAGGGCTGAAATGGTAAAATAATACATTTGTGAACATATTCATATATTTCCTACAGTCCTTGAATGCAGCACAGGTGTTTCCGCCCCGTACACGAACCGCGAAAAGGAAAAAAAGTTTGCGCTGAGAAATGTCCGGAAAAACTATCAAAAAGATGATTCTGGACACTCTGGAGGACCTCAGCCAGGACCAGTTTGCAAAGTTTTGCCACCAGCTGCTGGACCGCAGAGAGGAGCCTCGGGTCAAACGGAACAAGGTGGAGGGAAAAAAATGTTTAGAGGTCACAGACGTCCTGGTGTCCACGTTCACCGAACGCGGAGCTGTTCCGGTGGTTTTGGGGCTCCTCAGAGACATTGACTGCAACGAGGCGGCGGAGACACTCGGTAAAGTAACAAAGAACAGTCCGAACAGTTGAATATTTTAACTTTCACTTTCGTACTGTTGAACAAGTAAAGACTCGAACGACATGAGCGAAGCAGACACACAGTCTCTTGTTGTCAGATATTAAAAAGCAAGCTCGTTTGTAGGTTGTAAAACGGTCGAACACTGATTTCTATCTAAAAATTTCTCTTTCAGTAATCGAGATTTTTCATGTGAATTAAGGATTTGTGTGTGTGTGTGTGTGTGTGTGTGTGTGTGCGCGCGCGGAAGTGGCTATTCGCACGGCAAGACTGGTGGCAAAACTTGGAACTACTTGTATAAACAAACATACTGCATTAAAGATGTCATAACTCCCTTAATATTTTTCGATTTTGATGATATTTTTTTTTTCGGCCATAAAAAAAAATCATCAAAATCGAAAAATATTAAGGGAGTTATGACATCTTTAATGCAGTATGTTTGTTTATACAAGTAGTTCCAAGTTTTGCCACCAGTCTTGCCGACAGCCTTTTTGTGCAGACTCGGTTTGTTATTATGAGACGCAGGAATATCTGATAACATTATATTTAGCGTCATCACGATTATCAGGGCGTCCTTAAGATTGTTGGAAGGGGAAGATCGGGTCCGATATCGGCCTAATTATCTTGCCATGTGAACAAGGCTTGATGTTATGACTCCTCACGGAGCGACTGATTGATCCGTTATAACACCGCACCAAACATGTTTTCACTATTATTTGATTTCTTTGTGCGACTGACATCGTTATTCAAGCGTTCAAGCGGCAATTCCTATCGTCACACAATTCCAACACACAAGAAAGTTTTTTGACAGTTCTTGTTATTGAAAGAAACCTTGTCTCCCTAACCGGATAGAGTTGTGATGTCATCACACATGCGCTTAGGCGCTGTCTAGCGGGATCTTGAAAAATTTTATTTTTTATACAAATGAAAAAAAAAGCATATTTTACAAAAGCACATTTATTTGTAAACACCAACATGTTACATTGATTCACTTGTGTTGGTTTTTACATAGAATTAACCAACCAATCAGTATGAGTGGAGGCTTAGTTACCCATAATCCCCTTTGGGGATCTCTGTGTTAATGTTCAAATCTTCAGAATTAGTGCATTATTTTAAAATGAACAGATATGTGTTATATATCACTTTGTACATTTTAAGATGTTACATTAATGTAGTTATTACAACCCCTGGCAAAAATTATGGAATCACCGGCCTCAGAGGATGTTCATTCAGTTGTTTAATTTTGTAGAAATAAAGCAGATCACAGACATGACACAAAACTAAAGTCATTTCAAATGGCAACTTTCTGGCTTTAAGAAACACTGTAAGAAATAAAAAAAAAAATGTGGCAGTTGGTTGTTCAGTCAGCTGTGTCTAAACTCTGGACCAAATACAAACAACATGGGAAGGTTGTTAAAGGCAAACATACTGGTAGACCAAGGAAGACATCAAAGCGTCAAGACAGAAAACATAATATGTCTCAAAAATCGAAAATGCACAACAAAACAAATGAGGAAAGAATGGGAGGAAACTGGAGTCAACGTCTGAGACCGAACTGTAAGAAACCGCCTAAAGGAAACGGGATTTACATACAGAAAAGCTAAACGAAAGCCATCATTAACACCTAAACAGAAAAAAACAAGGTTACAATGGGCTAAGGAAAAGCAATCGTGGACTGTGGATGACTGGATGAAAGTCATATTCAGTGATGAATCTCGAATCTGCATTGGGCAAGGTGATGATGCTGGAACTTTTGTTTGGTGCCGTTCCAGTGAGATTTATAAAGATGACTGCCTGAAGAGAACATGTAAATTTCCACAGTCATTGATGATATGGGGCTGCATGTCAGGTAAAGGCACTGGGGAGATGGCTGTCATTACATCATCAATAAATGCACAAGTTTACGTTGATATTTTGGACACTTTTCTTATCCCATCAATTGAAAGGATGTTTGGGGATGATGAAATCATTTTTCAAGATGATAATGCATCTTGCAATAGAGCAAAAACTGTGAAAACATTCCTTGCAAAAAGACACATAGGGTCAATGTCATGGCCTGCAAATAGTCCAGATCTTAATCCCATTGAAAATCTTTGGTGGAAATTGAAGAAAATGGTCCATGACAAGGCTCCAACCTGCAAAGCTGATCTGGCAACAGCAATCAGAGAAAGTTGGAGCCAGATTGATGAAGAGTACTGTTTGTCACTCATTAAGTCCATGCCTCAGAGACTGCAAGCTGTTATAAAAGCCAGAGGTGGTGCAACAAAAGACTAGTGATGTGTTGGAGCGTTCTTTTGTTTTTTATGATTCCATCATTTTTTCCTCAGAATTGAGTGATTCCATATTTTTTTCCCTGTGCTTGGTCTAAAAAAGTAACCATTACTGACTGCCACAATTTTTTTTCCTGATTTCTTATAGTGTTTCTTAAAGCCAGAAAGTTGCCATTTGAAATGACTTTAGTTTTGTGTCATGTCTGTGATGTGCTTGTTTTTTTTCTACAAAATTAAACAACTGAATGAACATCCTCCGAGGCCGGTGATTCCATAATTTTTGCCAGGGGTTGTAGTATGTAGTAATGTAGTAGCATATGGGAGGCAAAATTTAAAGTTATCTGTAGCTTCCGATAAGTTTTTAGGCAGTTTATTGGTTTAGCGTTAAAAAAGCTAACTTTTCAGTTAGCTGATTACCAGTTATCGAAGCAAAATTTTTGGTTAGCTGTGCCCACCACTGCCTATGGCTTATCCCGGGAAACAAAAGTGCATAACAAGTGGGTGGAAAGGTGCACAAATGCACTCTTCCATTAACGAAAATTCGCTTAAGAGTTGCGATACTAGTTGGATGGAAAGAGAACTAATGAGAGAGAGTACCAGTTCCTGATGTAATAATGTTACACGTAAGTATCGTGTTACGATGACATACTATTACAAATGGTAAAATAACCAAAACTGTTGTTCAATATTACTTGTGAAAGGTAATCCCGTGCGATCTGGTTTCTATACTGTGCTGGTTATTGCACCCATAAGCAGCACAAAATACTGGCATATTTGCTTACTCTCCATTGACTCCGGTTGACTCTGGTGCGAGCCTATTGTGAAGAGACCCTGGTGATGCTGGATTATGTTGCAGCAAGTCTTGAGGCGCCTATGTATATAATTTCTGTGAGTTTAACTCTGTCTGCAAGTCAGATCCACAAGATTGAGTCTGAGCAACAGACAAAAATTTGCCTGAGGTTAGTGAGTGAAAATAAGTGACATTAGTTTTTTAGCTGCAGCTGATGTTGAATCAGCCACTGTCAAACTGAGTGTTCAACCTATTTTATTTTTTACCAAATAAAGCCAACAGTTTTTTAATTGTTACTGCTGCAACTAAAAGAAAAGCCTCAAGTTTAAATAACTTAGATTTTTTTTAATTAAATTTTTTAACTATCAAATAATCAAAGAAAATAGCACAGTGCTGTTTCATATGTCTTTATATTTTAAGAAATATATTTCTTGTCCCACATCAGAAATTTAAACATTTGTTGAATGAATGAATCTACCATTACTACATGTATGCATTACTTTTCACACTCTCTCATTTGTCTAAAAATAAAGTTGAGTTCTTTGAATTGTCATTTTGTTTACAGTGTAGTTTTCTGAACCACAATATATGTTTTTTTTTTTTTTTTGATTAAAGGCTGGTAGCACAATACAAGTTGTGTGAAAAGACTGGGGTGGAAAAATTGACCTGACCCAACAAAAAAATTACATTTTTTGGAGATTTTATTAGTGGTAAATAGGCCAGAAAAAGCCAGAATGCATCTGACATCTCAAACTTTTCTGCGCGAGAACCCCCAGACACACACACACACACACACACACACACACACACACACTAGCGGCTTCGGCCCTTTGGCCCTTGCCAAAAATTTTCAGTTTTTTTTTTTTTTTTTTTTCTTCCATGGCTCACTTTCATTACTGACTATGAGTGTTGTTATCAATAAAATCTAAAACTAGAAGCACTCGGGGAGTGCAAACCTCCGCCAAGGCCATGTGGTCACTGACGCCATAACATCTACATGCTGTGGAATCATTGAACCTAAAAAAGTCTAACAATGATGATTGCTAGTAAAAAAAAAGTTTCATCTGCTGTGACTGGATAGCATGTGTCCTTAGCGCTTGGCATCACAGTTTATTGCAACTTGCACCTTTCCCAGAAGCTACTGTCATCTGAGCACTGATATTGATATTGCATGTGCTTATAGACAAAAACAAATAAGAGACAAAATTCAATTTATTAAACTAAACTGCAAATATATTAATTTAACATTTATGAAACACTTCTCTAAATAAATAACAGTAAATTCTGAAATAGAGCTATTTTTTAAGTGTTGCATGTGCTACATAAGGCCATAGGGTCACTGAGCCTCAAGAGATTCCCTCCTTGGCACAGTGATCTATTCAACAATTCCGTGTTACAACCAAAACTATGATACATACACTTTTCTTTCCTTTATATTTGACATCCTTGACCATGAAAACATAGCACTAGAACTTGGAATCACCTTTATGGCTTTATTAGTTCAAAAGTTATTGTATAAAAACGATTTTTCAGTAATGGCGGTTTTCTTCTGGATCTAGCTCCATAACATTTGAAGCTACATCAAATCTGATGACACCTTACTGGATCAGTACAGATTCAGCTACAATTTGGTGTTAGTTGTGCATATCTAGCTTCATTTGTCACCTCACACTGACACATTTTATTTTTTTCCCTATATTTTTGCATATTCTGGATCACCAGATCCGGAATCCAGATCCGATCATCACCAAACTTTGTTGTTTGATAGAACATTTGACTATGTTACACCCTAATTTTTTTCAAGCCTTTCTGCCTTGTTTTTGTGGAGTTAGAAACTAGAATGTCAAAATTCCCCCTATCCCGCAATGGTGAAGAATCCTTTAAAAAATTCCTGGATCCAGATCGTGATCCGAATCACCACTAAAATTTAATCACTTGTTCCTCTTGTCATTTCCAACCACTCCACAAAATTTCATCCAAATCCGTTCAAAACATTTTGAGTTATCCTGCTGACAGACAGACAGACAAACAAACAAACTCGACCGAAAACATAACCTCCTTGGCGGAGGTAAAAAAAAAAAAAAACAAACAAACAAAAAATCCTACAACAACAATACATCTGCTGCCAGGGGAAAAACCGTCTTGGAGACATTACTTTTTGGAGCGAACTGAGAGGAGCAACAAGCAACACACACACACGAGATACTCAAAGCAAAAAAAAAAAAAAAGCTTGCCACAAAAAAAAAACAAAATGCCAGACTTACTGTGTTATATTGGTTTACAAATGTAAACTCCACACGGACAAAGAAGCATGTGCGTGCTCGCCAGCTCCAGCTTCATCTCTCTCATGATTGTAGCACATTAAATAACATCATTAACTCCTGGAAATAATGTATTAAGACTTTTTCCAATGTAACAAATCCATCTCCATGTCCAGGCAGTCTGTTAAAAACAGTGTCAGATGTCCCCACGTACACATCAGCATCCACACAAACAGCACGTCACCACACTTGAGACTCCAAAATCAGACACCCTGAAAAAGTTAAGAGTTTCAGGGTGAAGTGTGTCTTCTTCTGTCTGTAAATCCAAGCCATCACTTTCGAGCGACAGCTCAGAAGCTTCGTTTTTGGACAGAGCAGATTCGTTTCCCTCTGCCTGTCAGTCATTGGGATGTTTCTGTTTTGCTAATTAGGACATCACACACTGAAAAATGCTGAGAATTGTTGAGTGAAACGTTTTCCGGAAATGTACCTGCTAACGCTCAGAGTGAGAGGAATAAAATACATCAGAGATCACTAATTATTAGCATGTGTGTAAAGACCCTTACAATCATGAGCAATTTCATGTTGTCTTGCTAACTGGGATGTTAAAAAACGTAAGACATGTCCTTTAAAGATGTAAGACAAAAGCACAGTATTACGTTGTGTACGTATGGAGTATTCTGTTGGTCGCACAGTGGTGTTGTCTTTTTTGTAGTAGTAGTAGGCGATTGGACCAGTATGACGGTATGACACATTTTAAGGCCACATTGAGGGTTTTTTTTTTTAGACTTGGAGAATAAACTCGTAATATTATGAGAATAAAGTCATAATTTACAAGGAAAAAAACTCATAATATTATGAGAATAAAGTCATAATTTACGAGGAAAAAACTCGTAATTTTATGAGAATAAAGTTGTATTTATACGAGAAGCAATTCTGTGGTTCCAGCCGTCTCATCCATGAAAGAGGCGATTTCGGGAGCTATTAATCGCTGGAATTACAGGCAAACTCCTTGTGGTTCCTCTTCCGGAATAGACACATTTTCTTGTATATTCTTTTCAAAGTTCTGATACTAAAGATAATGTGGTGCAGATGGGTCAAAAGATGAAGTTCCTTATTTGTAAAACCTATGCTGAAGTACAACTTTACAAAGCAGCCACAGATCTCATTTGAGATGTAGAGTTTTTCTCTCATAAAATTACATATTTATTTATTGTAATATTTTGAGTTTTTTCTCATAAAATTACTACTTTATTCTCGTAATATTTTGAGTTTTTTCTCATAAAATTACTACTTTATTCTCGTAATATTATGAGTTTTAGTCTCGTAAAATTACGACTTTATTCTCGTAATATTCTGACTTTATTCTCGAAGCCTAAAAAAAAAAAAAAAAAAAAACTCGATTTGGCCCTAAAACGCCGTCGTACTAAAATGCCATTGTAGATCAATGCTAGAATCTTCCCAGAAGCAAGTTTTCGTTCCAGTAGATTTGGTCTATTTGAAAATAACACTGGTTGTACATTAAAATACGAACATGTCTAATTTGAAAAGTTAAACACATTTAAGATGCACAAACGGGAGAAATCTAGAGTGGAACTTGGGATACACTAATTGCCAGAGTTACAGGCGGAATGGAACAGGAACAACTGGTAATTGGGGGAATGGGTCATTTTTGCTTATATTACACCCAAAACAAGTATTGATGAGATGATCACGTCAAAAAATAATCAACTTATTTAGCCACTATATAAAGCTGTAGGTCAGCATTAGAAGCACCAAACTCTTGATAGAACAGCGACGGAATGGCAGAACAGAGTTGACATAACAGAATGGCTTACCTGTTCAGCTTATAGACCTAACCTGCTCCACCTGATAAAAAGTCATGTGTTAAATTTCACATGTGACTTGTGTACTTATTATTATTATTGTTGTTGTTGTTGTTATCATCTAGTGTTAGTGAGGGTAACTTTTCCATTATGGCGATCTGCTATTCATGACAGAAAAGAGATAAGTTTGTGCTGGAAACATGAAAGGGGGACTTTCTGCTTTGTAATGATAACATTTTATTACATTATTTTGAGATTGGTTATCAATACACAGAGCTTGGGAAGTAGGTGTTGCTGTTCTGTCAATCATTCCGTCAATTGTATTATCATTTTTAGAAATGTTAGACTTGTGTAGACTGCATCCTAAAACTTATAATTTTTAATTTTTTAAAAATATCAACTTTGTCCATGTTGATAGAATACCCCCAAAAAAGTATATTACATGTCATAAATGTTATTGCAATTCACATTAACTTTTAAATGCCTGTTTTCCTTTTCTGCTGTTATAGCAAACACCCAAAGCAGTAATCATCATCATCATCATCAAGCTTTCCAAGTTTTTCTTGTCTATAGGGCAGATGTGGAGCACATAATTTAAAATAGGTTGTCTCCATGCATGTTGTCCATCTGATGCTGCCCTGCCAGCTTCCCTTCCTCATTACAAAGCGATCTTCCAAAAGGGAATTTAAATGAATTGTGATGAGAACAATAATGATTCGAAGGAATTCACCAAGACAACTGAATCGCCTCAAAGACTGTAAACATGTCCTCTTATGCTGTGGAAGAACAGTAATTTGTTTTGAATTGAGGAAAACCTGCAAACTAAACAAGGATAGCTTTCAGTGTCAGAAACCTTGGAAAAATACATCCATTCATCCATCCATTTTCTTCCGCTTCATCCAGGTCGGGTCGCAGGGGCAGCAGCTCAAGCAAAGTCACCCAGACTTCCCGATCCACACACACCTCCCCCAGCTCCTCCGGGGGAACCCCGAGGCGTTCCCAAGCCAGCTACAAGACGTAGTCCCTCCAGCGTGTCCTGGGTCTTCCCCGGGGCCTCCTCCCGATGGGACATGCCCGGAACATCTCTCCAGCGAGGCGTCCAGGGGGCATCCAAAAAAGATGCCCAAGCCACCTCAGCTGGCTCCTTTCGACGTGGAGGAGCAGCGGCTCGACTCCGAGCTCCTCCCGAGTGACCGAGCTCCTCACCTTATCTCTAAGGGAGCGCCCAGTCACCCTGCAGAGGAAACTCATCTCGGCCGCTTGTACTCGCGATCTTGTTCTTTTGGTCATGAGCCAAATCTCATAACCATAGGTGAGGGTCAGAACGTAGATCGATCGGTAAATCGAGAGCTTTGCCCCCCTGCTCAGCTCTCTCTTCACCACGACGGTCCTCTACAGCGACCACATCACTGCAGATGCTGCACCGATCCGTCTGTCGATCTCATGCTCCATCCATCCCTCACTCGTGAACAAGACCCCGAGATACTTAAATTCCTCCACTTGAGGCAAGGACATTTCACTGACCTGAAGAGGACAAAGCACCTTTTTCCGGTCGAGAACCGTGGCCTCGGATTTGAAGGTGCTGATTTCACACTCACTGCAAACTGCTCCAGTGCACGCTGAGGGTCCTGATTTGACAAAGCCAACAGAACCGCATCATCTGCAAACAGCAGAGACGAGATTCTGTGGTTCCCAAACCGGATCCCCTGTACACCCTGACTGCACCTAGAAATTCTGTCCATAAAGGTAATGAACAGAACCGGTGACAAAGAGCAGCCCTGGCAGAGGCCAGCGTGCACTGGAAACAGGCTTGACTTAATACCGGCAATGCGAACCAAGCTCCTGCTATGGTCGTACAGGGACCAGATAGCCTTTAACAAAAGGACCCCGTACTCCTGGAGCACCCCCCACAGGGGGCCTCGAGGGACACGGTTGAACGCCTTCTCCAGATCCACAAAACACATGTGGACTGGTTGGGCGATCTCCCGTGCCCGTGAACCCTCGGGCACCTGATGGAGCGTATAGAGCTGGTCCAGTGTGCCGCGACCAGGACGAAAACCACACTGCTCCTCCTGAATCCGAGGTTCGACTATCGGTCTAATTCTCCTCTCCAGTACTCTGGAATAGACCTTACTGGGGAGGCTGAGGAGTGTGATCCCCCTGGAGTTGGAACACACCCTTCTTAAACAGAGGGGCCACCACCCCA
This sequence comes from Thalassophryne amazonica, assembly GCF_902500255.1. Taxonomy (NCBI): domain Eukaryota; kingdom Metazoa; phylum Chordata; class Actinopteri; order Batrachoidiformes; family Batrachoididae; genus Thalassophryne; species Thalassophryne amazonica. The sequence goes on along the minus strand of NC_047109.1, from coordinate 53,496,460 downwards.
GGCTGCCAGTCCAGAGGCACTGTTCCCGACCACCACGTGATGTTGCAGAGACGTGTCAACCAAGACAGTCCCACAACATCCAGAGACTTGAGGTACTCCGGACGGATTTCATCCACCCCAGGAGCCTTGCCACTGAGAAGCTTTCTGACCACCTCGGTGACTTCGGCCTGGGTGATGGTGAGTCCGCCTCTGAGTCCCCAGTCTGTCCTTCCTCTTCGAAGTGGGATTGAATGGAAAAATGGGATGGGATTGAATGGAAAAATACAAAGATGTCATAATGTTCCCAAATCAGCAAAATGGAAAATATTTATGCCTTTTTATGTTCATTCATGTACTAGAATACCAACATTAACAACATATCAGGCCATTTTTGTTGCAGTTGAATAGTTTTCTTGGCACAACTTGCAGAAGTTATGCCAAGAAGTTACTTGTATGTGTGTGTGTGCCAAATAAAATAAATAAATACGGTGATGAAAATAAGTATTTGAACACCCTGCGGTTTTGCAAGTTCTCCCACTTAGAAATCATGGAGGGGTCTGAAATTTTCATCTTAGGTGCATAATCTAAGAGACATAATCTTAAAAAAATCCAGAAATCACAATGTATGATTTTTTTTTTTTTTTTTTTTAAGAATTTATTTGTATGTTACTGCTGCAAATAAGTATTTGAACCCCTACCAACCAGCAAGAATTCTGGCTCTCACAGACCTGTTAATTTTTCTTTAAGAAGCCCTCTTATTCTGCACTCTTTACCTGTATTAATTGCACCTGTTTGAACTTGTTACCTGTATAAAAGACACCTGTTCACACACTCAATCAATCACACTCCAACCTGTCCACCATAGCCAAGACCAAAGAGCTGTCTAAGGACACCAGGGACAAAACTGTAGACCTGCACAAGGCTGGGATGGACTACAGGACAACAGGCAAGCAGCTTGGTAGAAGACAACAACTGTTATGATTATTTATTAGAAAGTGGAAGAAACACAAGATGAATCAATCTCCCTCGGTCTGGGATTCCATGCAAGATCTCACTTTGTGGGGTAAGGATGATTCTGAGAAAACTCAGAAATACACAGGAGGACCTGGTCAATGACCTGAAGAGAGCTGGGACCACAATCACAAAGATTACATGAGTAACACATGATGCTGTCATGGTTTAAAATCCTGCAGGGCAGCAAGGTCTCCCTGCTCAAGCCCGCACATGTCCAGGGCCGTTTGAAGTTCACCAGTGACCATCTGGATGATCCAGAGGAGGCATGGGAGAAGGTCATGTGGTTAGATGAGACCAGAATAGAGCTTTTTGGAATCAACTCCGCTTACTATGTTTAGAGAATGAGAACAACCCCAAGAAAACCATCCCAGCCGTGAAACATGGGGGTGGAAACATCATATTCTGGGGGTGCTCTTCTGCAAAGGGGACAGGGCGACTGCATCGTATTGAAGGGAGGATGGATGGGGTCATGTATTGTGAGATTTTGGCAAACAACCTCCTTCCCTCAGTAAGAGCACTGAAGATGGGTCGTGGCTGGGTCTTCCAGCCTGACAATGACCCCAAACACACAGCCAGGGCAACTAAGGAGGGGCTCCGTAAGAAGCATTTCAAGGTCCTGGAGTGGCCTGGCCAGTCTCCAGACCTGAACTCAATAGAAAATCTTTGGAGGGACCTGAAACTCCAACCCTGAAAGATCTAGAGAAGATCTGTGTGGAGGAGTAGATCAAAATCCCTGCTGCAGTGTGTGTGTAAACCTGGTGAAAAACTACAGGAAATGTTTGACCTCTGTAATTGCAAACAAAGGCTACTGTACCAAATATTAACATTGATTTTCACAGGTGTTGAAATACTTATTTGTGGCAGTAACATACAAATAAATTATTTAAAAAAAATCATACATTGTGATTTCTGGATTCTTTTTTTTTTTTTTAGATTATGTCTCTCACAGTGGACGTGCACCTAGGATGAAAATTTCAGACCCCTCCATGATTTCTAAGTGGGAGAACTTGAAAAATCGCAGGGTGTTCAAATACTTATTTTCCTCACTGTGAATTAGATATAAAAGCTTGCAGAGTGTTTTTGATTTTACACAAAAGCTTCAAAAATATTTGATGTTAATAAGGTAACAGGCTCAGTGTCGGCACTGGGCCTAACTCTTATCAAGACAAACTTAGGGAAAACATGATCTGAAACAAACACACCGGTGGTTATCCACTTGTCTACTTTATTGCATATGATACAGGTTGCTGGTAAAATAGTTGACTTCTGAACCAGGCTGGTGCTGCCACTTCTTAACAAGTGCAGGGTTTTTTTTTTTTTTGGCTTGTGGTTCATTCAGTAGAACATCATCTTGATCTTTGGCTCTCTTTTCAGCCGAAGAAGTGAGAAGGATCACATTTAATTACTGGGTACAAATGTATTCAATAAAAACATACTAAATGTACATGTATGTCTGCTGTGTACAGTGAGCATACATGTACATGTCAAGGAAGAACCTTTAAACAAGTAAACAGGACTTTTCAAGTACTCCATCAACAATGAGACCAAAAATCTTACAAAATATTCTATAATGTACCTTGGCGATCAAATTTATGTCAGGGAATCGATGGTGAAACCCAAAGTCCGGGTGTTCCGTGAAAACATTATGAAAGGACTTCCCTCCATTTCACCAGGATTTACAGCAAATCAACAACCTTAACATACCTCGCGGCACTAGCCATGTTGTTTACACGCTGCTAGGATGTGAAAGCTGAGCAGTGGTTGGTCCAGACAAATCACGTGGGGTTCCACTTCTCAGTGAAATTATTTTTTTTCTGACATTTACATTTTGCTGTTGTGCAGACTTTTTGAGTTGAACTCTGTGAAATGTGCTTTTGTATATTTTTAACAAAATTATTGCATAAAGATCATTTACACCGATTTTACTGGAACGGAATGTAAAGAAGGATTTTTCATCCGATTGCCTATAGTGGCTATACTGTCTGTACTCCTACTCACCCGTCCCAGAACAACATGTCTCACAACAACAGCCATCTTGGAGCAACACCTCATAAGCACCATCACCACCTTGATGCTGCCTTATAACATGTTGATAACATAACCAGTCTTTCAGAATGCTCTCAAGATGTATTGTGAAAGACTGGTCATTAGTGAATGGGATTCAGAGTCAATTTTTTATTTATTTATTTATTTTTTTATTCATATGCTGACAAAACCTTAGAATTTTAGGAAACATTCGGTCAAACAACTTACATACAATCCGGAATCACCACATATTTAGTAACTTGAACTTTCTGGGCTGTTGGCTGTTGGGAAATTTCCCTGATAATCTTTAAAACATTTCCGATCACTAGATACTGCTAGCTGCTAAAGAAAGAAGTTTTATTTTGTATTTTTCACTTTAAATCAATATTCCATTAATAACAGTATGACTGAAAGTAAAATTTCATTGTATTTAGCAAATGTTAATTTTATTTCAATGTATGGTAATAAGTTGACCCACTTATTTTAGACATTTTCTCTTAAAATATCAAAATAGAAATTTTACACTTTTCTATGACCCTCTGAAACGTACTGGTCATTATACAAATAATGTTTGAGTTCAATGGTAAGAATATTTCATGAGGTGAATGCTGGAACATACCATTCAACAAGGCCTCATTGAATGGTATGTTCCAGCATTCACTGAATTAACTATTCATTCTATTTTAAAGAATGTAAAAACAGTCATTATTTGTTTTATATAACTGCTAAAATAGATCCTTGTCATTTGATATTTTATTAATTTATAAACAACAGAAAAGGGACTTACATTTTGGTGTTCCACTGCTGCTAATGTCTAACACAAACTTTAAATAAGATTCCAAATTGTGACGTGTAGTAAGACTTTGTGTAGTTCCTCAGTCCAGCGAAAAATCACGTCAGCTTTTCAGCTTGTCATCCGAACAGTTCTTCATGCCTTCAGATGGCTTACAGCGGAGTGGATTTGTTTTGTGTGTGTGTGTGTGTGTGTGTTAGAAGAACTATCACCGTCAATTAGCTCTATCAAATCATCTTCCGTCAGCAACACAAACTTCGCCATTGTTTGTTTTAAAGCTAAGTGCCATCCTGAGATGGCGCTTGTGCGTGCATGTAATTTCCCCCCCCCCCCCCCCCCCCCAAATAAAGACTGTACTTCCTGAGTGCAGCAAAAAAAAAAAGTCCAGCTTTTCATTCTAACGTCTTCCTAACAACTTTTCATGCCTTCAGATGGCTTACAGCGCAGATTTGTTTTGTGTGTGCGCATGTGCAGAGTGCAATGGTACCAAACGTATGGAACCAAATTGCACTCTAAATGCAGTGCAACACAGATGGGATGAATAATCCATGTCACGTGACATACAAAGCACCAATTAAATGACAAGGATCCACTCAGCCGTTATATAATCTGAACATTTTGAATACATTGGAAAATGTATAGCTGCTGCAGTTTAGAAAATACAGCTGTATTTGAAGTAACACAAAGGATGAAAAAGAGAGCGGTCATATTCGGGCTATTCATCCCGGGTAGAGATTTTGGCACAGATCCTAAGTTGTTCATTTGGGTTATATTAGTCTAGAACAGCTGAGTTATCCTCTCCTAAATGATGTGCACACATGTCTCAGCTAGGCCCTCTACTAGTGCCCAAACATGCATTCATACCACATATGAAACATGTCGTGTTACACATTATATTCCAGTATTTCAAAACTTGACAGTCAAACATTGTTGCCTTGTTTCTTCTGCAGACAGAGAGACATGTGGTCAGTCCATGGCATCTGCTTCTGGTGAGTTTTATTTTTTTAACATCACTTCACAAACAAGTTATTATAGATAATTCTGAATGATAAAGGACATGCAAGTTTAATTTTTTTTTAGTTTTAAACATCTCTAGCTACACCTGAGTAAATATGTTCAGCCAGTCAAGAGCTGAGACAGGTGTAGAGCAGAGACAAATGGAAACCATGCACAGTGCTGGTCACTGAAGACCACCAGTGTCAACAGCTTAGTTTAACTGGTCCTGATGTCTTCAGACTGACAGTGTAAATTAAAACTGTGCAGTGAGATATAGCACCTTGAAACCAGTTTGCATTATTCATGGAAACACAGAAGTATGCATGTGGCCGTTGAAGCTTTATTCTGCTTCACTTCTTCTCAGCTTCAGGAGCCTCAGCAGGAGGAAGCGGACTGGGAGCAGCAGAAGCGTCCACAGGTATTTTATGGTGCAGATGAAGAACTGGAATGAGATGAAAAGTCAAGATATGGTGAACTTTGTTCATTGGCTAGACACCAGATTTTGTTTGCTGGCAGTGAATTTATCAGCTTTTGTTGTATTTTGGGGGGGGGGGGGTTACTTGGCTCTGTGATCAGTACGAGCTAAGAGCAAACAAAAACCCTGTACCAATGACGCCAATTGCACAGGTGAAGAAATTACCTATTTTAAAGCAGTGACTGTTGTTAGAACTATTGTGTCCACAAATAGATTTGTTTATGCCATAAAATTATTTAAGCAATTAAACCAACCATACTATCTGTTAAAATGTGCAGCACAGTTATCTCAGGAAGATTATTTAATAGCAAATCAGTTTGACAAGTTTGTTTTAACTTATGCAAATTAAGCCGTCCATCCACCACAGGATGAAGCAATATGAATGCACATTATGGCAGTATGGTACAGAAATCTGCACTCTGTTTTAAGGTGTGCAGAGTGCCTGCATTACGAGCATGCATATTATTGAGAGGACACGAGAGCGCCGAAGTTCAAAGCTTCTGCAGCACAGCCACTGTAGTGTTACCTGTATGAAATATCATAACGTGCATTGGCACGGTGTCGCAGACCGAATGGTCCCCCCTAAAAATCTGTCTGCCCTGCCTTCACTCCTTATGTGACATTAGCAGCGGTTCACTGATTGTCATCTCCTTTCTGCTTCAAACTGCACTTCAGTCATCATCTGTCTCAGCAACAGATATCTGAAGCTTTTGTACAACAATCATTTCCACATAAAGTCAACATTATTTAATCATAAAAGACAGGAAGCGATCAGAATGCCGTATAGCTGCTAGCTGATGTGTTCATTGCGTGTCGGTTATTTCAAAGCGTCACCGATTATCACCTTGTTTCTGCTTAAAATGGCCTCATTTCTGCTTAGAACTGACTTTAGAATGATTTAAGAGGTTTTACTTTGTCATCTGATGGTTAATAATCTCATTAACCCCCTACTACCTGCCTCATTTTGTCTTGTCAGTATCTCACAAATAAAAAGTGAAATTTCCCATCGATGGGATATACAGGCCTAGAAGGGGTTAATCCATTTGATCACTTTGGGTGAAGAGACTCCGTCTCAGACAAGCTGCTAAACCCCTAAATGACGCATGAGTAGTGGAGGCAGAGCGGACCAGTTTTTAGGGGCTGACCATTCTGTCTGCAACAGCGGGATTACATGGCTGTTATCCCCAACAAAGGACACAGAGACACACACTTATTTACACTTGTAAAGTGTTGGCCTTCATGCTTAGATTGTCTTTACAGTAACGTGTGACATTTCTTCTTTTAAATAATCACTTTTCTGCGCTATTGTTGTTTTCAGAGTTGATGAGTTCAGTTATTCAGTTGTACTGTGCATTAAACAGTACGACACACCACACTGAAGTGAAACCCTGATTGGTTCCGAAGATATATGCCAATCTAAGTGACGTCCGTGTGTCTACGTCCAGCCAATCACCACTGAGTGCTGTTTGTTCCCCTCTCTCTCTCTTTCGCTTCAGGGAAACACTTTGTGGACGAGCATGAAGCTGAACTGATTCAACGAGTGAGAAACATTGGACCAATTTTGGACCAGCTACTGGCCAAGGGGGTTGTCAATCGAGAAATGTATGACACAATCATGGGTCTTCCCACCTCACAGGCGAAGATGAGGGCGGTCTATAATGGACCCCTGCAAGGAGGTCAAAAGTGCAAAGATATCTTCTATAAATTACTCCTGCAAAATGAAAGTTTCCTTGTTGATGACCTCAAGAAGTGATCATCCCATCTTCAGATAAATGGTGCCCTCATCAACATGTTTTTAATAGAATGCTAACGTGCCTGAGAGGGTTTAAAAGCAAACAGCTATATAGTGTGTTTGTATGAAATACTTAATTTTAAAATATGATTGTTATGGCACATGCTCCGATTAGTGCATTTAATTTTAAAAACAAAACAATTATTTGATTCTAAATCAGAGGTATATCATATATATTACAGAATCATACCAGAAATTAATCATGTTTTTTTAGCTAACAAATAAGGATAAATATGACTCTCTTATGTAAAATGAGACTGATAAGAAAACAAGTTTTTCCATGTTAAGTGGTCTTTTTAAAAAAAAAAAAAATTCATTTATGCAGATTCACCATTTTATGTGATTTTTTTTATTGGGACTCTCACTTTATGACAATTTTGTAAACTTTATATATATATATATATATATATATATATATATATATATATATATATATATATATATATATATATATATTACTTTTTATATATATATAAAAGATTATTTTAACCTTGTGTGATACTCTTGTTTGTAAACAAGCTGCTCTTAAAACAATAGGGCAGCACAGTCTCCTTTGAACCCTGTGTGATATCATGGGATTTGACCACCTACAGGGATCTGCGCTCTGCGATATATACACAGCATAAGTTCACACGGGAAAATGGTGTACTGTTTTGTTTGTGGCTACAATCTACGGAGCCTGCCTAGGGACATGGTGGTTAAATTTTTTTTTTGACCCAGATTTTTGCATTTCCTCGCAATACTTTTGTGTTCCCTGGCAATAACTTTTAAGTCCATATTTCCAGCCTGGTGACACACAGGTTCACTGAATCGTTTGGATGTTTTGCACATCATGGATAACCAGAACCTGGGGCTCACATACAATAATATACTGGAGGCTTTGTCTGTGAGACACAATGTGATTATGTGCATGAAGTCTCTGAAGCATATTTTAAAGAAAAACGGTCTGTTTCGGTGGAGATATGATGTACTAGAAGATGCCATGTGCTTTATTCGGGGGGAACTCCAAGGATCTGGAAGCCTGCGTGGCTACTGAGATATGCATGCCAGATGCTGTTGTATAAATAAACTATATTTCATATAGATTCTTACAGCTGTGCAAGTTGTAGCAACTTACTCCCTCATCACACGGGATCCCATTCTTGTGAATCCTGTGTGTGTGCGTGCGCGCATATGCGTTCAGTTTCCCCCCACCTGATTCCACTCACTGTGTGCTCTGATAGGCATGAGCTTTAATATGATATTACGGTATTGCGAGGGAACGCAATAATCTAGGCCAAAAAATTAGCCACCATGTCCCTAGGCGGGCTCCGTAACAATCACCGAAGCAGTTGCTAAAAGTATTTATTTTTCCGCTTGCCAGTGCAGAAGAGAGGACGAGGCAAATGGGAGGCATTGTCAGTAAGTTTTAGCCTACACAGCTAACCAGAGTAGCTGCCTTCCCTCACCTGCAAAATGGCTTTGACATGTTTGAGCTCCGGGTCATAAACAAACCGCAATACATGTCCACTTTCCCACCGCATCGTCGCTTTTTCTTTGCATTTTCACTTTGTTTGCATGTAATTTGCCCAAAAACCCAGATAAAGTGCCGTGGTTTTTCCCACAGAAGTAGAGAAATTACGTTGTATGCGTCATATTTTACCCCTTTAGCGCCCACCTGCAAACGAGACTGCAGTGCCCTATACAGCTAGCGGAAACACATGCATTGAATTGTGTTTGCCAGTTAGTTATTATACCCCCATAAACAAAAAATAGGAATCACCCTGTCTGTCTGACCTTGAGCCTTGTTAGCACAACTCCTTGGGAAGCAGTGGACTTTTCTGTTTAATTATAGCATCATATAATATTGACGATGGAAGTACAATTCCTCCAGAATTGGTTTACACTACCAGTTTAGACACACTGTCCCATTCACTTCAGTAGGATAGTGTGTACAAACCTTTGACTGGTACTGTATGTCCAACAAAAGTTAGTCCTGTTTACGGCAGTTTAAGTGTTTTGTCCAAAGATACAAGTCACCTGACGCACCCGCCTGCAATTGAACCTCAATCTAGGTTGGTAGTCAAACCCCTATGCCAGAGCCACCTGCTCTGCACCTAAAAGTAAAGGCATCGCAAAATGATTTACTTATATGGGAAACATCCGATTTTAAACCTGGGCCATATTTTTGAGATGTTTTTGGGTTCATGTTTTGACTCACAACAAAAGCTATTTTAATTCACTAATTTAGAGCACAAACACTGGCTAAACAGCTTCACACTGTAATGCCATAGCACAAGTTAAAAACACAGTAAACCACTTTTTGTCACCACTGAATAGGCAAAAATGGTATTAGACATGTCTGGTAGCATGGAAAGGATCTCAAAGTAAATGTGCTGTACCTCACTAAATGTAAAAAGCTGTGAATACTTTCTTGATGCACTGTATATAATTAAAAAATATATGCAGGACAGGCACCCTCCAGGAGCAGGGTTGGAGAGACCCCCCCCCCCCCCCCCCCCACACACACACACAGAATGCATCCAGAAAGTATTTAGAGCACTTTGCATTTCCACATTTTGTTATGTTAGTCTTCCTCCAAAATGGAGTAAATTCATTTTTTCCCCTTAAAATTCTACTCACAACATCCCATAATGACAATATGAAAACTTTTTTTAATTAAATTTTTGCAAATTTGTTAAAAAGCAAAGAAATCGCATATACATAAGTATTCACATCCTTTGCTCAATACGTTCTTGATGCACTATTGGCAGCAATTACAGCCTCAAGTCTTCTTGAATATGATGCCACAAACTTGGCGCACCTATCTTTGGGCAGTTTTGTCCATTCTTTGCATCAGGTTGGATGGGGAGCATCGCTGCACAGCCATTTTCAGATCTCTCCAGAGATGTTCAATTCCATTCAGGTCTGGTCTCTGGCTGGGCAGCTCAAGGACATTCACAGAGTTGTCCTGAAGATAAGGCTTTACTGATCTCACAGTGGAGAAATTCACATTACATCAACTCTTAAACACACAAGATGGGTGTGAGTAGAGGAAAATGTGCATCAAACAGCATGTGCAAGGATAAGCAATAATAATACTTGTAGCAATACAATAAAATAAAATGAGGTAGAAATAGAATATATATATATACACACACACGCACACACATACATAAGCCACTCCTTTGATATTTTGGCTGTGTGCTTAGGGTCATTGGGTCTCATTCACAAACCACTCTTAAAAAAAAAAAAAAAAAAATTGGTTCCCGAGTCCTGCTTATAAAGTTTCTACGAAGATTGTAGTATTCGTGAATGTTTTCCTATCTCCTATCTACGAACACCCAGGAGCACTCCTACGCACATTTCAGTGCCAACTTGTCACATTTCTTGCGTTGTCTGTTTATGCGCTCGTAACGTGTAAATTTCTGGCCACCATATGGTAGAAAATGAAGTACCTTGAAACATGTAATGGAATATTAAATTTTAAAGGGTAGTGTCTGGAGTATTAACCTATAAAGTTTCAGAGCTTAGTACCTGCTCAGTGTGGACACTCGGCTGAATCAACATTCAGAGCACCTCACCATGGGCAAAAAAAAAGAAGCATTTTGAAGATTCTTGGACTATATTTTGAGTAGTCTACTTTCTTAAAACTAATACTCTTCCAACAGCATGTCCGTATTTCTGGTCCAATATGAGATACACAAATGTGACGTACAGAAAAACATGATGTACAGCAACTGAGAGAGATTTGTTGGAACTGTTAGCTACTGCTTGAAATGTTCAGACCAAGATGTACTGTGAGTACCAAACAATAGTGCACTCTAACTCATGGCATAGTTCCAAGATGGTTCTGTAACAACTGGAGTGCTTTTGAGCATAACGTACACAAACCCTGTGTATCATTAATGGACCTGGTATCAAAGAAATTCAAAGACATAGCTGATTAAATGGTAACTAAATCTTAACTATACCTTAACAGTTACTGACATTCCATAAACAGCTGCCCTGCACCATTGGTATATCATCTCTGGGGTGCAAAAATTGCGTACAAAAATGTGACATACTCTGTAACAGGAAACAATAAGTGAGTCTACATGTTGCCATGCAACAAGCCTACATGAAGTTCATTAAAATATGATATTGCAGTGATATTACTGTGATGTCTCTGTTCATTATTATAGGCTGCGTTTAGATGATTTGGGTATTTTTTTTAAATAAATGTACACTGTAAAAAAATGATAGCCCCATTAACTTATTTGCTCCACTTGTAATGGCAAGTTTAGGATATTGGACTGAAGTTTATATGTTTTCAAAATCTGAACGTAAAGTTATCCGAGATGCGCTGGTTCAACTCAGACAGCTTTTGGGTGTCTGCTGTATCTCCTGTTGGGATTTTGAGATTTTGTGTGTGTGTGTGTGTGTCGGAGTTTAAATCGAAGCATTCACTGCATGTGTGACAGCCTCCCGTGCATGCTTTTTGTTGGTGTAACCTGCAGTAAGGCTACTGAATAGAATTTTCTTCCTGTGGCTTATTTCCTGCAGTAGTACCTCCACCTCTGAACTGCCAAAGTTCTCTCTCTCTCTCTCTCTCTCTCTCTCTCTCTCTCGCTCCCTCTCTCTCTCTCTCTCTCTCTGCCTGTTGCACTGAAATTGATTGGCTTTTTGCTTTCAGCATTTTGTTTCCTCTTTAAAAAAAATCTGTCTGCTCACGGCCGTGCAGTCTCATGTCCTTTTATGGGCATCGATGGACTGTTTCTGTTACACCAGGCATGCGCTTTCAGTTTACGAGGAGATGGGATTCATCAGTTTAAAACACACTGTGCACTGTGCACAATTCTGCGGTTTAAGGACACAATGATGAATCTGGCATATTGTTTTCTTAATAACCTTTTTAGGGACAGCTTCAGAAGGAATCTAAGAATCTTAAGAAGTTGTTGGTGAATGAGGCCTATTGTCCTGCTGAAAGATGAATTGTCACCCCAGTCTGAAGTCAAGAGTGCTCTGGAGCAGGTTTTCATCCAGGATGTCGCTTTATAACATATTACAGCAAATATCTGTCCTATAAACCAGCTCTCATGGGATGCAACAAAAATAGAGCTGATAAATCATACACTTATCCTATCAATTTTACTGCCCTGGAAACTGGCAATAAAATCAGGGTGATACAAAAAAAAACATTGAAAATAACAGGCAGTTGGATGGAGGAGTTTGGTTGTGTTGGGTGGGAGGGGAATATTTCAGAAACGACAGCTTGGCATTTGTACTCCAATCCAGTAGGTGGCGGTAATGGATCAACTGCCTGAAACCTAGTAGAAGCACTGGAGCAAACGTAGCCAACTGTTGACACTTTCAAACGAAAGTAATATAACAGATACAGATTGAGTGTGCGCGCGCGCGCATGCGTTTGGTACCATTCGGCGCCACACTCCAGTCCAGTAGATGGCGGTAATATATTTATAAGCTGATTTGTCAACCACCATAAACCCAGAAGAAGAACAGTGGTCGGTTGGTGAGTTTATATTTTATCACTTCAAAAATAATGACAAATATTGTTTATATTTCTCTAAAGTCTGAGACTTGTGTAGTCGTGCAGGACAGAGTGGAGGAGGTGTGTGTGTGTCAGAACAAGACGCGTTAAAGAGAAGCTAGCTAGACTAAATATAACCTTATTTTGTTCAAACATTGATGCTTTTGGATTATGTTCATTAAATTGGACAACATTTGCAATATATTCGACTTACAAGTAAACTATGAGCAAGGTCAAGGTTCGACTTTATACTCTTACCTAAATCAGTTTTTTTTTTCTTCGAGTAGTGCCACTTCTTAAAGAACTGAAATTAAATGGTTCTCAGTGTAACTAGTTGACATTTGTTGTGACTTCCAACAATATTAGCAGCACAGATTCTGACGAGTTTAGGACAATCAACCTCTTCCTCCTGCCTTCATCAAGAACTAAATCAGTCACGTGTGTTCAGGAGGAAGGAAACTCAGTCCATGTTGTTTATGAATAAAAAATGCCCTGAAATAAAAGCAGATGGTTCACACTTGTAGATCATTTCAATGTTTGTTTTTAAATTAAAAATGCTGATTCTGTGGCGAACATCAGTTTTTGTTTGTTTGGTTTTTTTTTTCCCAGTGTCCAAATGTTTATGGGCAGTAAGCACATTTTTGTAATGATCTTGTGAGGTCAGTCCACAGTGGAAAAGTTGGAGAAGTAGTATTACAAACGATGGCAAAAATGAACCGACTGAAACCACACACACTCACCTTCAACCGCTTAGTCCAATTAAGGGTCACGGGGTGCTGGAGCCTGTCCCAGCAGTCCTAGAGCGCGAGGCGGGTACACCCAGGACAGGACGCCAGTCTGTCACAGGGCCACAAACAGACACAGTCACACCCACTCACACACCTACGGCCAATTTAAAGATTCCAATCCACCTAACCTGCATGTCTTTGGATGTGGGAGGAAACCGGAGTGACTGAAACTGTTGAATCAGAAAAATATTTGTGTGGAATGTTCAAAACATCTTTCCACAGTGGCTTTGAGTGACTAAATTCCATGTTTCCCTTGCAAAGACTGAATTTTAAAAATGATCTGATGTTAAAGCATTCTCTTTGAGCTGACGTGTCATTCTGTATAAACTTTACATATCTGTAATTGTTTCTTTTGTTTTTCTTGTTTTATATTATAATTGTATATGAAGAGAGACTTTATTGTTGAAGGGAGTACTTGCATCCACTGGATACTCATTTGTGTTGTGTATTTTTCTTATTTTTAATTAAGGAAAATAATTTGTTTCACTGTGATAAGTGTGACATGATTTCTCCTCTTAACCAAAATCTCTCATGATTTGGAGAATATTCAGTCAAAAGGTGCACAGATTGTTCCTGGTATGGAGAGATGTGTCTGTTTGCTGAAATGTGATATTATGCTGTTACAGTGTAAATAATCCATGAATAATGCAAGTTTTACTTATTTTTGAGTATGAAGTGTTGTAAATCAAAATGCACACAGTTTATTCCGTTGCGTTATGCCAGATGTGGCAAATCCATTGGAATGTTTCGAAACGGTGACATTAAAGAACCATTTAGGATCGGCACACAGGTGTTTCCTTTTGATGTGGACTTTGAACATAAGTATTACAAAAATCTTGAAATGTTTCAGCACACCATTTCAATGTTGCCATCACTACGACTCAAGGTGTACAGTTTGAATCTATGGACAGTGTCTGCATTGTGTATTTGCAATATTGTGATAAAACATATTTTGGACATCTCCATCACTTGTGTGTGTGTGTGTGTGTGTGGTGACGACAGTCTTGCATGACGTAGTGTTATTCAGTCCACAGAGGCAGCATGAACAATTTAAAATTGTTTTAACACTGCACTGACCTTTGTACACTGAGCCAGTGCATACAGTAGAAGGCAGTTACAGAGAGTTTTGACAGCCTGCAAAAAAAAAAAATAGTCTGATTTGTGTGTAAACACTGTAGCATTTCTGCAGAAAATTAAGTGTAGGGCTCTGAGTGATAGTGGCATTCTGTCCAGAGTATAGCCCACCTCTCACCTTATGACTGCTCCCTGCTGATCCAGCCCTCCATGACCCTTAAATGGAGTGAGTGGGTGTAGAAAATGGATGGATGGGTGAATTGTAGGGCCACTAAACTTTGCTACACATTTTTAACTTTGATCAAACTATCTTTCTGCAGTCAGGGTGTCAAAAGCTCAAAGCTTGACACATGGTCACAGAGATTTACTTGAGTGGGAGAGAAACTTCATATTTGCTAACATTAAATAGCCTAAATAGATAGCAAATGGGACACTTTAGCTTTTGAATCTCAACCTACTGAAAACTTCAATTCTCCACTACGGCTTTTCTCAGGCATTTTAGTGCTGTTCCATTGTAAAGGAGAGAGAAACAGCAGCTGCACAAGAGAAGACAAAGGTCTTGTTTGAACAAACAAATTTGTGGTGTTTAAATGTATGGGCCAGGATTTATAACCCATGTTCCATCAAGACCCCCCTGTTTTTAAGAATATTTATAGTGCTGGTCATCTGTTTTGGTTTAGCGATAATACATTTTGTTTAAATGATGTTTAATACAGGACGTCGTGAGAGAACAGAGACATTTCAGAAGAAGTCGGTTTCAGCATTTTATCCGGATATTCCACTGTTAAAGGAGATTTGTTTAATGAAAGACGTGCGGACGGGTCCGCGCGTCGGGACGCAGCCGACGCGGTGCGGCGGCACAGGAAAAACACCTCCGTGTTGATAACCATTTGTAAAATCCAGGCGGCTTTTGATGGCTTTCAGTGGAGTGAGTATATGAGAAATTGTTTAACAGCAGGACATGTTCCAACTTGTCCTTAAGGCTTTCAACAGAGGTGTTTTTCCTGTGGCGGAGCGTCGCGTCGGCGCGGACCCGTCCGCACATCTTTCATTAAAAAAATCTCCTTTAACAGTGGAATATCCGGATAAAATGCTGAAACCGACTTCTTCTGAAACTTATCTGTTCTCTCACGACGTCCTGGATCAATAGAGCCTGAAATGTGGAGGTTTTCAGCTTGAACAGGCTGACGACGGCGGCTGAGAGCGCTGAGCGACGTCTCGCACCGTGGGAAGTCCTTAAAGCGACAGAATCACCTCAAAATCTCTCATCAGCCGTTAAAATTTTCACTGAAAACCAGCTTATTTTTTCGAACCGTGTCCACTTCGATGTGTCTCACAGGTTTAGAAAAGATTTTGATCAAACAATGCGCCAGTCTCTCAGCAACTTCTCAGACAAAGGAATTCCGACAAGGGGCTGGACGACTCCTCCCACAAGGAGTGCTCACAGGCGAATGACGTCACCGACAGGCGTGGAAAAACTCACGCATGCGCACGAGGGTTCAAGCATGTCTGACGTAAAAACATATGAATGAAATCCATATAGTTTTTGAAAAAAATAAAAAAGGACCGTTACTTTATTGACAGCCCTCATATATACACACACACACAACCCCTGGCAAAAATTATGGAATCACCGGCCTCGGAGGATGTTCATTCAGTTGTTTGATTTTGTAGAAAAAAAGCAGATCACAGACATGACACAAAAGTAAAGTCATTTGAAATGGCAACTTTCTGGCTTTAAGAAATCAGGAAAAAAAATTGTGGCAGTCAGTAACGGTTACTTTTTTAGACCAAGCAGAGGGAAAAAAATATAGACTCACTCAATTCTGAGGAATAAATTATGGAATCACCCTGTAAATTTTCATCCCCAAAACTAACACCTGCATCAAATCAGATCTGCTCATTAGTCTGCATCTAAAAAGGAGTGATCACCCCTTGGAGAGCTGTTGCACCAAGTGGACTGACATGAATCATGGCTCCAACACGAGAGATGTCAATTGAAACAAAGGAGAGGATTATTAAACTCTTAAAAGAGGGTAAATCATCACGCAATGTTGCAAAAGATGTTGGTTGTTCACAGTCAGCTGTGTCTAAACTCTGGACCAAATACAAACAACATGGGAAGGTTGTTAAAGGCAAACATACTGGTAGACCAAGGAAGACATCAAAGCGTCAAGACAGGAAACTTAAAGCAATATGTCTCCAAATCGAAAATGCACAACAAAACAAATGAGGAACGAATGGGAGGAAACTGGAGTCAACGTCTGTGACCGAACTGTAAGAAACTGCTTAAAGGAAATGGGATTTACATACAGAAAAGCTAAACGAAAGCCATCATTAACACCTAAATTCAGGACCAAATACAAAAAACATAGGAAGGTTGTTAAAGGCAAACATACTGGTAGACCAAGGAAGACATCAAAGTGTCAAGACAGAAAACTTAAAGCAATATGTCTCAAAAATCCAAAAATGCACAACAAAACAAATGAGGAACGAATGGGAGGAAACTGGAGTCAACGTCTATGACTGAACTGTAAGAAACCGCCTAAAGGAAATGGGATTTACATACAGAAAAGCTAAACAAAAGCCATCATTAACACCTAAACAGAATAAACAAGGTTACAATGGGCTAAGGAAAAGCAATCGTGGACTGTGGATGACTGGATGAAAGTCATATTCACTGATGAATCTCGAATCTGCATTGGGCAAGGTGATGATGCTGGAACTTTTGTTTGGTGCTGTTCCAATGAGATTTAGAAAGATGACTGCCTGAAGAGAACATGTAAATTTCCACAGTCATTGATGATATGGGGCTGCATGTCAGGTAAAGGCACTGGGGAAATGGCTGTCATTACATCATCAATAAATGCACAAGTTTACATTGATATTTTGGACACTTTTCTTATCCCATCAATTGAAAGGATGTTTGGGGATGATGAAATCATTTTTCAAGATGATAATGCATCTTGCCATAGAGCAAAAACTGACAACATTTTGCAAAAAGACACACAGGGTCAGTGTCATGGCCTGCAAATAGTCCAGATCTTAATCCAATTGAAAATCTTTGGTGGAAGTTGAAGAAAATGGTCCATGACAAGGCTCCAACCTGCAAAGCTGATCTGGCAACAACAATCAGAGAAAGTTGGAGCCAGATTGATGAAGAGTACTGTTTGTCACTCATTCAGTCCATGCCTCAGAGACTAAGCTGTTATAAAAAAGCCAGAGGTGGTGCAACAAAATACTAGTGATGTGTTGGAGCGTTCTTTTGTTTTTCATGATTCCATAATTTTTTTCCTCAGAATTGAGTGATTCCATATGTTTTTCCCTCTGCTTGGTCTAAAAAAGTAACCGTTACTGACTGCCACATTTTTTTTTCCTGATTTCTTATAGTGTTTCTTAAAGCCAGAAAGTTGCCATTTGAAATGACTTTAGTTTTGTGTCATGTCTGTGATCTGCTTTTTTTTCTACAAAATTAAACAACTGAATGAACATCCTTCGAGGCCGGTGATTCCATAGTTTTTGCCAGGGGCTGTATATATAAAATGGTAAAAAGTAATTAAAATATGTCCAAGCCCAAGTATGTACAGACTTTCTGTATCTGCTGTGAGCTTTCTTGTACTTCTTTGAAAGCCAGTTATAGTGCCTCTCTTTGTTATCTGCTTCACAGAAATGTCTCAGAAATGAGCTGCAGTTTGCGCCTCTTGGTTTCCTGCAGTGATTTATTCTCCCATGGCCGTTTCTTCCTCGTGTTACTCCGAGATGCTCTCCCGCACAGAGCGCTCAGTGACCATTCCCAGATCAGCCGCAGCCTTAAAGAGAGCTACAAGCTGCTGCAGCTGTCTGCTGATGAGCACAGCAGTCCCACGCAGGTGAAGGAGGCCTACATGCGCCTGGCTAGGCTCTATCACCCAGACTCCGGGGCTCCCACTGCAAATGCGGCCCTGTTTGCTCAGGTTGAGGAGGCGTACCGTGCTGTGTTGGCACATCAGAGTAAGTCCAAGCTATCTGATGGGCATAAGGAAGAGGAAGATGAGGATAAGTTCAAAGGTAGGGCGATTCAACACAGGCATTACCTCAGTTACGAGGGTATAGGTTCTGGCACACCCAGCCAGCGTGAGCGTCAGTACCGGCAGATCCGTGTGGACCAAGCGGCTGAGCAAGTGTTAGACTACCGGCAGAGGGAACATGAGAGGGCAGCCGCTGCAGAGGGGTCCCTGGCGGAGAGAGACGAGCGTCAGCGTAGCCACAAGATCAAGATCACCCAGACAGTGGAGAGACTGGTGGAGGACCTGATCCAGGATTCAATGGCCCGCGGAGACTTCAAAAACCTGAGCGGAGCCGGAAAGCCCCTCAACAAGTTTGCGCACAATCCATATGCAGACCCCATGATCCACAACCTCAACCGCATCCTCATAGACAATGGGTATCAACCGCCATGGGTGGTCACGCAGCGTGACATCCGAGAGGCAGTGACACGCATCCGTAAGAGGTTGTTGGATGGAAGGGCACAACTGGGTGACCCAATGACCCCCAAAGAGCACAGCCAGTGGGAGCAGCTGTGCGCGTCTGTGGAGGAGGAGCTGATGAAACTTAACAAGCAGGTGGACAATTTCAACCTCATCGTGCCGATACTCAGCCTGCAAATGGTTCACTTCAGTCTGACGCGTGAGATTGAGCGCGCCGAGAGAGGAGCTCCCCAACACAGACTGGACCAGGAAAGGATGCGAGACAGAAGGAAAGAGTTAACAAATAAGCACGGTGAAGTAGTCAAGACTCAGAACGCTAAACGACGACTGATGTCTTGGATGCAGAATTTACTTAGATGAAAATGACAGTTGAGGAAAAAAATTAGATCAGCAGTTCATTTATTGTTCGCCTCAGTGAATATTTCAGCTCTTATTGATGTCACTCTTCTCTGTGCGATAATACGGTTGTTGTAGGTTTACTTCAGACGTTTGCCAAATACTTTATGCTTTATCTCTGTTTGCTGCACAATCTGCTGCACTCGCAAAGCTCCACCGGAGGTCAACAAGGTCACAGATGAAAACGTGAATCAGCACAACGCATCCAGGCCTTTCTCAAAGAGTCGTATGTGATTTTATTGGTAGAATATGACATTTTAAAGTTATATTCTAACACCATATTTCTCAAACTGTTTAAAATTTACGCTGAAGTCTAATAGTAATATGCTGCTGTAGTATTCTGTTGCAGTGGTAAGCAAGCCTATCATTTTTTGCTATTTGGGAAGTCGAGTGGTCCACAATAATTTTTTTTTTTTAAATTGATTAAGTGGTCTTTTGTCTGAAAAAGTTTGAGAAACATTAATCTATACCTCTGAAAGTGGGCATGTCACGACCACTCTGAAACTGTATATGATCTGATTTGGCATTTTGGTCACCTATCGATAGGGATTTGAAAAGTGTTTGACAGCCATCCCAGGGTGGTAGCTGTACAACCCCAATTCCAATGAAGTTGGGACGTTGTGTAAAATGTAAATAAAAACAGAATACAGTGTTTGCAAATCCTCTTCAACCTATATTCAATTGAATAGACCACAAAGACAAGATATTTAATGTTCAAACTAATAAACTTTGTTTTTGTGCAAATATTTGCTCATTTTGAAATGGATGCCTGCAACATGTTTCAAAAAAGCTGGGACAGTGGTATGTTTACCACTGTGTTACATCACCTTTCTAACAACACTCAATAAGCGTTTGGGAACTGAGGACACTAATTGTTGAAGCTTTGTAGGTGGAATTCTTTCCCATTCTTGCTTGATGTATGACTTCAGTTGTTCAACAGTCCAGGGTCTTCGTTGTCGTATTTTGCACTTCATAATGCACCACACATTTTCAATGGGCGACAGGTCTGGACTGCAGGCAGGCCAGTCTAGTACCTGCACTCTTTTACTATGAAGCCACGCTGTTGTAACGTGCAGAATGTGGATTGGTATTGTCTTGCTGAAATGAGCAGGGACGTCCCTGAAAAACACGTTGCTTGGATGGCAGCATGTGTTGCTCCCAAACCTGGATGTACCTTTCAGCATTGATGGGGCCATCACAGATGTGTTAGTGCCCATGCCATGAGCACTAACACATCCCCATACCATCACAGATGCTGGCTTTCGAACTTTGCGCTGGTAACAATCTGGACGGTCTTTTTCCTCTTTTGTCCAGAGAACACTGCGTCCGTGATTTCCAAAAACAATCTGAAATGTGGACTCATCAGACCACACCACACTTTTCCACTTTGCGTCTGTCCATTTCAAATGAGCTTGGGCCCAGAGAATGCGGCGGCGTTTGTGGATGTTATTGATGTATGGTTTTTGCTTTGCATGGTAGAGTTTTAACTTGCACTTGTAGATGTAGCGACGAACTGTGTTAACTGACAATGGTTTTCTGAAGTCAATGATGTCAGTTTTTAATGTAGTGCGGACTGAGGGATCGAAGGTCACAGGCATTCAGTGTTGGTTTTTGGCCTTGTCGCTTACGTGTAGAAAGTTCTCCAGATTCTCTGAATCTTCTGATTATATTATGGACTGTAGGTGATGGAATCCCTAAATTCTTTGCAATTGAATGTTGAGAAACATTGTTCTTAAACTGTTGGACTATTTTTTCACATAGTTGTTCACAAAAAGTGGTGATCCTCGCCCCATCTTTGCTTGTGAACGGCTGATCCTTTTTGGGATACTCCTTTTATACCCAATCATGACACTCACCTGTTTCCAATTAACCTGTTCACCTGTGGAATGTTCCAAACAGGTGTTCTTTGAGCGTTCATCAACTTTCCCAGTCTTTTGTTGCCACTGCCCCAACTTTTTTGAAACATGTTGCAGGCATCCATTTCAAAATGAGCAAATATTTGCACAAAAACAAAAAAGTCTATCAGTTTGAACATTAAATATCTTGTCTTTGTGGTGTATTCGGTTGAATATAGGTTGAAGAGGATTTGCAAATCATTGTATTCTGATTTTATTTACATTTCACATAATGTCCCAACTTCATTGGAATTGGGGTTGTACTTAGGTCGGGGTCAATGAAGGATTACACAGGGGCCAACATTAATACATGCTCCAGTCATATTGTAAACTATACCGCATTATTTTGCCTGATAATAAAGATCCCAAAAACGTATAGCTTGGACCATCTATGACTGAATGCTGTGGAGTTATGTGGCAAAAATGGTGACAAAAGTCAATTTCAGTTTGTACAGGGGTGAAAAGCTGAAGTTGCTAGCATTTTGGTCAGAAGTTATGGAGATTATTGGTTGAGCAAATAAGATTAAAAAATTCTAATAGTTTTGACTGTGTTGAACGTTTGGTCTCCAATGTATAGATTAAACAGGGTCAACATCCATTGCATTCTGTGTCATGCTACCATGTGACGTGGTAAGTAAGCATGATGGGTGGTTAATACGTAGTCTTTAAAAAAAAAAAAAAAATCCCATTAGCGCATGCGCACACACACACACACACACACATACATTGATAATGTGAACGCCTCATAAAGCAAGTTGTGTTTATTAGTAATGATAATTACCACATGAGACAAACTTATAATGCGAATGATTTGTGAAGTTGCATATGTTAAACTATACTGATAGCACTTTAATTGTCCCTGTGTCACATCTAAAATTAACCAAAATAATTGGATTTAAATTTTAGTGTTGTGATTCGTAGAATTTTCCAGCAGGGAGAACTTTGGCTAACAAATGTTTAGTCTATTTGTTCGGGTATTCCAGGGTTAGAGATGACCACAGGCTCTCCTCCACCTCTGGCTGCCCTCTGCAGTGCCTCAGCCACGGTTCTGGACGGGGTCACCACCTTGCTCCAGTCGTTTGCGATGTACTGGTGGTACGGATCGTGAGAGTTCTCCAGCTTCTTTGAGCGAATGTAGCTGAGCATGATGCCAAATGTGAAGAAGCTGAAAGCACCAACTACCATAATAATATACATGATGCCCTCAGTCTGGGCGAGAGCCCCGACTGCAGCTGTGTGCTGCACAGCCTGCTGGGTAGTGTAGTTTTGAGGTGTGGAGGCAGCCGGTATTGTGGATCTGTTGAAGCAGTGCTGTAGAAAGGAGACCAGGAGGGACTGCACCTCTGTGCTGTTGACAAGCGGCATTGCTGACTTCTGCCGGGCTTTCAGCAATATGTAAATGAAGCTGTGAGACAAAGACAGAAAATGAAATCACACAACAGAATTCTTAATCCTTAGCCCCTCTACGTTTAGAACTATGTCCCTTCAGCTGCTTCCTTGTTTTCACAATGTTTCCAATATGCATATAGAAAGAGTCACTCCACTGCCACTGCGCTGACTCATATGTCTGATGATTGGCTCAGAGAGGTTGAAAAGAAGAATATAGTCGGTACTGTGTTTCTCAACTTCTCTGCTGCTTTTGATATCATTGACGATGATTGGTTATTGGAAAAACTCGCTGGTTACGGTTTTGAGCAACCAGCTCTTACCTGGTTTTATAGTTACCTGTCTAACAGAACACAGACAGTGTTTTTTAATGGCAGCTTCTCTAGCACCAGGAGTGTAGTGTGTGGTGTGCCACAAGGGAGCTGTCTCAGTCCACTATTGTTTACTATTTTCACAAATGATTTACCATATATTTTTGGTAAAGCTTGTATAGTGATGTATGCAGGTGATTCTATCGTTTATGCATCAACACGCTCACACAATGATTTAGAAACTGTCTTGAATATGGAACTGCACAAGGTAGTTGACTGGGTAACATCTAATAAGCTAGTGTTCAGTACAGTAAAGACTAATTGTATGATTATTGGCTCCAGTTGTGTTATTATGAAAAACCCCATATTAAACATCAAAATTAATAATATGATAATAAATCAAGTACATGAGACTAAGCTGCTGGGTGTAATGGTAGACTCAAAATTATAATGGAAAAACATAAATAATATTTTTGTAAAAATGGGCAGGGGTATATCGATTTATGAGAAGACATGCAAGGTTTTTAAGTTGTACTACATTGAATCATGCTATTAAAGCATTACTATTAGTATACCTGAACTATTGCCCAGTTGTTTGGTCAAATGCCACTAGAGAAATGATAAATAAATTACAGATTATTCAGAATAGGGCTGCTCATATAAAACTTAAGTGCAGTTAGAGGACTAATATTATCACAGTGCACAAAAATTTAAACTGGCTGTTAGTCAAAGACAGGCTTTCATATTCACTTATCATTTTTACCAGAAAGATTATTGTCACTAAGTTACCTTATATTTTGTTTAAGAATTTTTCTTTCAGTTCAGAAAATCGTAGATACAGAACCGGACATGCTGTGGTGGGAAACTTTATGCTACCTGTTGCTAGAACTAATGCCATTAAGAACACAATCATATTTAGGGGTATGACGGAATGGAATTTATTACCAGATTATATTAAACTCACTTCTAATGAGCAATCTGGATCAAAATTTTAAATATATATATAGACAATTTTTGATACCCATGTGTGATGATGAATTTGATTTGATTTTTTTTCTTGATTTTTATTTATTTATTTTTCTTTTATTTATTTATATATACAACCCCTAGCAAAAAATTATGGAATCACCGGCCTTGGAGGATGTTCATTCAGTTGTTTAATTTTGTAGAAAAAAAGTAGATCACAGACATGACACAAAACTAAAGTCATTTCAAATGGCAACTTTCTGGCTTTAAGAAACACTATAAGAAATCAGGAAAAAAAAAAAAACTGTGGCAGTCAGTAACGGTTACTTTTTTAGACCAAGCAGAGGGAAAAAAATATGGAATCACTCAATTCTGAGGAAAAAATTATGGAATCATGAAAAACAAAAGAATGCTCCAACACATCACTAGTATTTTGTTGCACCACCTCTGGCTTTTATAACAGCTTGCAGTCTCTGAGGCATGGACTTAATGAGTGACAAACAGTACTCTTCATCAATCTGGCTCCAACTTTTTGTGGTTGCTGTTGCCAGATCAGCTTTGCAGGTTGGAGCCTTGTCATGGACCATTTTCTTCAACTTCCACCAAAGATTTTCAATTGGATTAAGATCCGGACTATTTGCAGGCCATGACATTGACCCTATGTGTGTCTTTTTGCAAAATGTTTTCACAGTTTTTGCTCTATGGCAAGATGCATTATCATCTTGAAAAATGATTTCATCATCCCCAAACATCCTTTCAATTGATGGGATAAGAAAAGTGTCCAAAATATCAATGTAAACTTGTACATTTGTTGATGATGTAATGACGGCCATCTCCCCAGTGCCTTTACCTGACATGCAGCCCCATATCATCGACTGTGGAAATTTACATGTTCTCTTCAGGCAGTCATCTTTATAAATCTCACTGGAACGGCACCAAACAAAAGTTCCAGCATCATCACCTTGCCCAATGCAGATTCGAGATTCATCTCTGAATATGACTTTCATCCAGTCATCCACAGTCCACGATTGCTTTTCCTTAGCCCATTGTAACCTTGTTTCTTTCTGTTTAGGTGTTAATGATGGCTTTCGTTTAGCTTTTCTGTATGTAAATCCCATTTCCTTTAGGCGGTTTCTTACAGTTCGGTCACAGACGTTGACTCCAGTTTCCTCCCATTCGTTCCTCATTTGTTTTGTTGTGCATTTTCGATTTTTGAGACATATTGCTTTAAGTTTTCTGTCTTGACGCTTTGATGTCTTCCTTGGTCTACCAGTATGTTTGCCTTTAACAACCTTCCCATGTTGTTTGTATTTGGTCCAGAGTTTAGACACAGCTGACTGTGAACAACCAACATCTTTTGCAACATTGCGTGATGATTTACCCTCTTTTAAGAGTTTGATAATCCTCTCCTTTGTTTCAGTTGACATCTCTCATGTTGGAGCCATGATTCATGTCAGTCCACTTGGTGCAACAGCTCTCCAAGGTGTGATCACTCCTTTTTAGATGCAGACTAACGAGCAGATCTGATTTGATGCAGGTGTTAGTTTTGGGGATGAAAATTTACAGGATGATTCCATAATTTTTTTCCTCAGAATTGAGTGATTCCATATTTTTTTCCCCTCTGCTTGGTCTAAAAAAGTAACCGTTACTGACTGCCACAATTTTTTTTCCTGATTTCTTATAGTGTTTCTTAAAGCCAGAAAGTTGCCATTTGATATGACTTTAGTTTTGTGTCATGTCTGTGATCTGCTTTTTTTGTACAAAATTAAACAACTGAATGAACATCCTCCGAGGCCGGTGATTCCATAATTATTGCCAGGGGTTCTATATATATATATATATATATATATATATATATATATATATATATATAATATAAATAATATTTATTTTTTATTTTGCTCAGTGATGCAGCTTGGCAGTTAGCTGTAATTTATGTTGACATTGTTTAATCCAACTTTCTTTATTGAATTTTCAACAATATGACATACAATGATAATTGTAAAACGAAACAAATTGCAATAATAAAATACATGTCAAACCCACACCCCATACCCATCCACACAGCAGAGTACCAGTCCCTGCTTGTGCAACATAAAGATATGCAGACACACACATACCCACAACACACACATATAAAGGGGTGACCAGTGCAGTTAAAAATATTTATATTAGTTATTATGAATTTTAAAGGATTGAAAATAAGAGTTAGAAGTGGAAGACAAAATGATATATCACCAGTCTAACAATCAAAATTTTATCCAATATTCACCTCTGGAATTATTGTTAATGAATCCACCAGTGATACAAATGAAAACCAAGTTGTTTTTTTTTTTTAATTTATTGAGGGAGTCCTGGAGTGATAATTTAATATTTTCCAATTTTAAATTTGAAAGTACATCCGTCAACCAGTGGTCGTGTGAAGGAGGGTCGGAAAGTTTCCATTTAGATAGGATCAATCTCCGTGCCAACAAGGTAGTGAAAGACAGAGCCCGTTTCAGGGGGCTCGGAATATTGGCATCAAGCGACACACCAAATATGGCAGACACCTGGTTAGGACAAAGAGTGTGACCATACGCCTGGCTGAGTGTGTCGAAAATATTAGTCCAAAAAGTGGTTAGTTTGGCACAGGCCCAAAACATGAGTGTGGTTAGCTGGTGACTGCCCACATCTATTACATTTGTCAATAACCGACTGATAAATCCGAGACAATTTGGTGTTTGTGTAGTGTACTCTATAAAAAACTTTACATTGAATCAATGAATGGCGTGCACAGATTGAGGATGAGTGTATCAATTTCGAAGCTGATTCCCATTGTTGTTCAGATAAAGTCAGGTTCATTTCCTCCTCCCATACCCTTTTGGTTGAAATAAATGATCTTGGCATAATTTCATCAATCATATGAAATAAAACTGAAATGCAGCCTTTCCGTTGAGGATTTACACCTAAAATATTATCCAAACAGGTTTCAGGAGGTCTGTTTGGGTAGTGGGGGAATTGTTTTTTGACGAAGTCCCTTATTTGAAGAAAACGGAAAAAGTGAGAATTTGGCAGTTGATATCTGACTGAAAGATCAGCAAAAGAAGAAAAAACATTGTCCCTATAAAGATCTTTAACTTTACAAAGGTCCCTCTCATACCAAATTCTGAAGACCACCTCTGTAACAGAAGGGATAAAGTTACAATTTCCAAATATAGGGGTTAAAGTGGAAGGACAAGTCAAACCGAAGTTCTTTCTGAATTGTCTCCAAATGGCAAGGGTCTGTTTAACAGTGAGATTATCCTTGACGACAGTTAGTGAAAGGGGAAGCTGGGAACACAGTACAGAAGACAGTGAATAACGACTAGACGCTTTCTCTATTTGCACCCAAATCGGCAGCGTACCTACATCCTTTAACATCCAATATAACATTTTCTGAATGTTAACAGCCCAATAATATTTTCTGAAATCAGGAAGTGCAAGACCACCTTCAGCTTTGGGCAAAAACATAATAGATTTATGTATTCTAGCTGGCTTTCCATTCCATAAGAATTGGGATATCTGTTTATCCAACCTGTCAAAAAAAGATTTAGAGAGAAGTATAGGAACATGGAACAAGTATAGGAACAAAAAGATATAAAAATTTTGGAAGGATAGCCATTTTAATTGAATTCACTCGGCCTGCCAGTGACAAAGGCAAAAGGGACCAACGTTCAAAATCTCTTCCTACACTGTCTAAAAGTGTCAAGAAATTCATTTTTAGCAAATCAGAGAGAGAAGATGAGATAAAGACACCCAAATATTTAAAGCCAGATTCTGTTATCTTAAAAGGAAAAGAACATTGAGGTAGTGCTTTGGCTAAGGAATTAAGTGGGAATAGTTCACTTTTTTGATAGTTTAGCTTATAACCTGAGAATGTTCATAATTATCCAAAATATTAAAAAGTATGGGAAGTGAATTCAGGGGGTCAGAAATGTACAGAAGCAGGTCGTCTGCATAAAGGGACACTTTATGAGTAGAACCAGACCTAGTAATTCCTCTAATTCTCTCTTCAGATCGCAAAAAAATGGCCAAAGGTTCGATGGCAATAGCAAATAATAAGGGCGATAAAGGACAGCCCTGTCTCGTTCCTCTCCCAAGACCAAAGGGCTGGGAGAGGGTGTTATTGGTCCGTATCGAGGCCATGGGTAGAGAGTATAAAAGTCTGACCCATGAAATGAAAATTTTTGTCCATTACTTCATAAAGGAAGGCCCACTCTACACGATCAAAGGCCTTCTGTGCATCAAGGGCTACTATGATCTCAGGAGATGAAGAGCATGGGGTGTGGATTATGTCCAAAAGACGCCTGGTGTTATGGTGAGAATGGCGTCCGATCATGAAACCTGTTTGATCTAAAGAAATTATTGAAGGTAGGACACGTTGAAGATGGGAAGCTGGAATTTTAGGAAGTATTTTAAAGTCAACATTAAGGAGTGAGATGGGCCTATAGCTACTACAGAGGAGGGGATCTTTGTCTTTCTTTAAAATTAGGGAAATTGTGGCTTCAGATAAGGTGCCCGGAAGGCAACCCTTGGAGAAGGCTTCAGCGTACAAGTCCTTCAAGAGTGGGCCTAAAATATCAGAGTTTGCTTTATAATATTCTACAGAATAGCCGTCTGGGCCAGGACTTTTTGATAGTTTGATAGTTGACATTGTTCTAATAAACAGATCAGTTATCAGGTGAACAACTTAAAAGAGCCTACCTTAACAAGGACTGGAACCAGCTGATGTCCTCATTGAATCAGGAGCCGCTGGTCAGGTTCAGACGCTGCCTCCATGAGAAGCTGGATTTCTTAAAACCAGACCTTGAATAAAAGTGCACATATCCCCCTAATCTCAGCCTCACAGCATGCCCTCCTCTGCTCGTGACTTTAGCAACAACATGTGGCACCCTCAGCATGTCAACACATTTAATGAAACATGGAGGTCACTGGGGAAGGTCATAGGCCCAGTGCACAGACTGACCTGTGCTGCTCCCCAAACACACAACTTTACAGCACCAAGCGTCGAGGCTCGCTTGCTCCTGATGTCTAATAATGTGTGCAGCAGGTCAGAATGACTGTGGCCATTATTTAGGATGCAAAATAAAACCTTACTTGTGGGACTGTGTGGTCATTGTTAGCAGTGTGCTCGTCTGCAGCACAAGAACAAAGCTGCTTTCAGGCAGACTGTAGCCCACACAGGGTTGAGTTACACCACAGTCACCTCCAAATGTCCTGTCACAGCCGTGTGCATACTGCCTCAACCACACACCAAACATGTTATGGAGAATTATGGTGGCACCTGCTTATCTGTCGACAGTATCACAGAAAATCTACCAGGCTGGTTTTCATAAAAGTTGGTAAACTGATCATGAACCATAGTTTGGGTAGATTCAGGATTATTGTCTTTCTTTAATGTTACAAATTAGGAGATTGTTCTTAACATTTGTTTTACAACTCCAGAAAAAGTTGGGATGGTATGGAAAGTTCATTTGTTCATTGTCTGCCACTTGTCCAGGTCATGGTACACCAAGCAGATCATCCCACATTCCTCTGCCAAGTCCTCTAACTCTTCTTGGAGGTTATTGAGGCATTCCCAAGCCAGATGGAAAATACATCTCCCAATGTGTCCTGGGAGAGACGAAACTGAAGGACTTTCTGCCATCGGAAATCATCCACACACCCCTCCCCTGCCCTTGCTCCAGCCTCTCCCACAAGTGTTTATTTTTTAAAATTGTTTTATAATTTTTTATTTCTGATTTACGTTGAATTAAAGAATGATTTAAAAAATGTTGTTGTTGTTGTCCATTCGGCTGCTCCTGTTATGTGTTCAAGGTTGCCACAGCGGATTCAGCCAGATCCGCATTGGTAGTTGGCACAAGTTTCACGCCGGATGCCCTTCCTGATGCAACTCCAGTTTTACCTGAATAAACACACACAGCCGCTGGTGTTCCAAAGAGGTAATGCTTAAAAAAATTTAATTATTTTAATTATTGGATGATTTGTTTTGTGGAATAATAAATAGTGTTTTAAAATGTTTAAATTCTGAATTACCTGAAATTAAAGAGTAATTGAAAATAAAAATGTAATAATTATTTAATCATTGGATATTTGTTTTATGGAATGATTGATTGTTTAAAACATTTTCTCACAGGTTAATTATGATTATTTTTCTTCAGCTTCAGTAACCGCTTTAAGAAAATAAATGTATTTCAAACATTGCGCAGGGTGATTTGTTTTATGGAATAATTCAAATAGAAATGTAATTATTTAAAACAAGTATTTTGGAATAAATACAGGGAATTCTTTCATTTCTCTTATGGATTAATAATTAAAAGAAATAAACGTAACTATTTTAAACATTGCGCAGCAAAGCATGCTGTTCGACATAAGGCTGCTTTTTTTAATCACGTAAAATTAAAGAGTACTTAAAACATAATATACAAATAATGAGTATTTATGAGTTCAATGGAATGAATATTTCATGAGGTGAAAGCTGGAACACATTCAACGAGGGGAAGCTGAGTTGAATGGTTTGTTCCAGCTTTCACCTCATTAAATATTTGTTCCATTGAAAGAATGTAAAAACATTCATTATTTGTTTTATATAACGGCTAAAACTGATCCTTGTCATTTAATATTTTATTAATTTAAACAACAGAAAAGGGACTTCGATTTTGGTGTTCCACTGCTGCTAAAGTCCAAATTGTAACGAGTAGTCCAGTGATGCAGTGCACTGACTTTGGACTTCCATAAATAAAAAAAGACTTGGTGTAGTTCCTCAGTCCCGCTTGTGCACACGTGTACTACACAGCTGTACTCCTCAGTGCAGCAGCAAAAAAAAAAAAAAAAAATGTCAGAAATTAGTCCAGCTTTTCATTCTAACTTCCTGCAAACAGCCTCTAGACAGTGCAGTGGATTTGTTTTGTGTGTGTGTGCGTGCGTGCGCGTGCATGCGCACGCGCGCAGAGTGCAATGATACCAAACGTATGGAACCAAATTTGCACTCCAAATGGAACCAAACTGCACTCTAAATGCAAATCAACACAAATGGGACGAATTAATCCACATCATGTGACAACATACAAGTACCAATCAAATGACAAGGATCCACTCAGCCGTTATACAGAATGTAATTATTAAAAAAATAAAAAATTGTTTCTTTCTTCCTGCAAAGCAACGACTCTGTGTCAGCAGAGACTCCCGCATGTGTGCGTGTGTTTTATCAGGTGGCGTTATTGCCCGTCAGTAAATAAATCATTTGCATAAATAAAGCAGTACCAAATGCTTCTTATGTTTTTTTTCAATAAACACGCAAAGCGGGCAGAGTTTTAAAACCTTAAATTGGCCTCATCTCTTCCATGATGAACTTATAACCTTGGCAAGCTGGAGCTCCAGACAAGGGAGCTGTCCTTCCCTTACCAAAAAGTAGTACATGCAATTATGTTTCACGTATACTTCCAGTTTACTTTTTATATACTTCTCAGTATATTTTTTTGGCAAGGGTTGTTGGGCTTTCAATTTTAACACCAGGCGCCAGACAGAGACCAAGCCATGGTAAGTTTATGATCTAACCCCCCCCTTGAGGCGGGGTTTCAAGTCCCCTTCATACTGGAGTCCCTTAATAAGCCTTTTCACACTCTGGCTCGCTTCTGGGTCTGACGCGTGACGTCAAAGAGCGAGAGGTGTAAACTGCAGTCTCGAGGCATCATGACTGACTGTGTGGGCAGCGAGAATAACACAGACTTTGATTATTTTTCCTGTTGATTCCTGGAAAGTTTTTTTTTTTTTTTTTTTTTTTGTGAAAATGTATTGGTGTCCAAGGTAGAGAAGCTTGAATCTTCGACTGGACTGGGTTGCTTGACGCGAGGACGTGTCGCTTCAAATCGCAGAAGCTTCCTCAGCTAAAATTCCTGCTCTGGTAGTCTGTCTTGACTCTTGTAGAGAAGAATAAGCAAGCCACAAAAGCTGGAGTTTTAAACCTAACCAGACCCCTTCTACCGAGAGGCAGACTGCTAAGGCTAGTGACTAAACAATAGCTCTAATTAGCACCTATTGTGCTCTAGTTAGCACCCTCCTAATGACAGGGCACCTGTCCTTCCTAATGATGGAACGGACGCCTCCTGATGGCTCCCTTGACGACTCTCCTGATGACGTGAATTACTCATTACCATGAACAAAAGACTGAAACTGCTTTGACCTGAGTACCCCATTGTAAACAGGGGACAAAGCGTGTCTCAGACTCCCTCCCCGGTTAAGGCTGAGTTTCAACTGTTTAACATAGAATGCCTCCTTGACCCCTCTCTCAAACCATTTCTTCTCTCTGGCCAATATTTTAACTTCCTTGTCCTCAAACTTGTGGTTGGTGTCCAAGGATGTCCGATGTCCAAGGATGAAAAACTGAAGCTTATGCTGCATACAAACTGAAAATTCACGTCTGACTCGTTGACTATGACCCAGGCAGTGTCTATTTGTAAACATAGAATCAGCTGATCACTGTTTCGCTTTGTGGACCTCTGTAAATCTTGTGCACTACGTTTGTATTTCTGAGAGTGTGAAATCAATTATTTGTGAAGAATAAAATAAAATTAATGATGGATCTGGTTGGTGAATGGGAGTTGAATTGTATCTGTAGTAATAATCATGCTTAGTAGAGAAGCTTGAATCTTCGACTGGACTGGGTTGCTTGACGTGAGGACGTTTCGCTTCAAATCACAGAAGCTTCCTCAGCTAAAATTCTTGCTCTGGTAGTCTGACTTATGTCTTGACTGTTGTAGAGAAGAATAAACCAGAAGCCAACAAAAGCTGTAGTTTTTAACCTAACCAGACCCCTCCTACCGAGAGGCCGACTGCTATAAGCTAGTGACTAAACAATAGCTCTAATTAGCACCTATTGTGTACTCTCCTAATGATGGGATGGAAGCCTCCCCTGATGGCTCCCTTGACGACTCTCCTGATGACGTGAATGACTCATTACCATGAACAAAAGACTGAAACTGCTTAGACCTGAGTACCCCATTGTAAACAGGGGACAAAGCGTGTCAGACCCGCCCCCCGGTTAAGGCTGGGTTTCAATTGTTTTACAAAGAATGCTTCCTTGACACCTCTCTCAAACCATTTCTTCTCTCTGGCTAAGATTTTAACTTCCTTGTCCTCAAACGTGTGGTTAGTGTCTTTCAGGTGGAGATGAACTGCAGACTGAGGTCCACTGGCGACCTCTTTGCGGTGCTGGTATAGCCTCTTGTTTAAAGGTTGCTTAGTCTCACCTATGTAGTGTTCATTACAGTTTTCCTGACATCTGATATAATACACTACATTGCTGTGTTTGTAACTAGGGATCCTGTCCTTAGGGTGAACTAAGGACAGGATCAAGGTGTTAACCGGTTTAAAGTAAACTGGGATTTTGTGCTGTCTGAAGATCCTCTGTAGTTTTTCCCCTACTCCTGCTAAATAAGGGAGAGACACTCTTCTTCTTGTCTCCGTCTCCTGTCTATCCGGTCTCTTTGTTTTCTGGGACTTCTGCACTTTGTCCAGGGACCATTGTGGGTACCCACATACTGTGAGGGCTTTCCGTACAAGTTGTTCTTTAACCCTTCCCTCTGCAGTTGTGGGCACCTGTAGGGCTCTGTGTTGAAGAGTCCTGATCACCCTGAGCTTGTGTTCAAGGGGGTGGTTTGAGCCAACAAGCAGATATTGGTCAGTGTGAGTGGGTTTTCTGTAAACCTCTGTCTGGAGCTGCCTGTTCTCTCCAATCGTAACATCACAGTCCAAGAAGGCTAAATGGTTGTTTCTGGCATCCTCACATGTGAACTTGATATTGGAATCCACCGAATTGATGTGTTCTGTAAAGTCCTCGACCTCCTGTTGCTTGATTTTAACCCATGTGTCATCGACATATCTGAACCAGTGACTGGGAGAGATGCCCGTGAACGATGTCAAGGCTGTCTTCTCCACTCGCTCCATGTACAGATTGGCCACAATGGGGGATACCGGGGACCCCATCGCACAACCATGGATCTGCCTGTAGTAATTCCCCCTAAACAGGAAATACGTGGTGTTAAGACAGATCAGAGTTGGCAGATGTGGTCTGATTTGAGTTTGGTCCTTTCAGGTAGAGACACATCCTCCAGCAGTCTCTGCCTCACAGCTGAGATGGCCTCAGCGGTGGGGATGCAGGTGAACAACAAAGTCACATCAAATGACACCATAGTTTCATCTGCCTCCAGCTGCAGGTCCTTGATCTTGTTCACAAAATCTTGTGTGTTCTCCACATGGTGGTCTGAGTTACCCACTAGAGGAGCCAAAATCCACTTGAGGTACTTGGACAAATTGTATGTGATGGAATCTGTGCTACATACAATAGGCCTGAGTGGCACGTCCTGTTTGTGGATTTTGGGCAGTCCATAGATGCATGGAGTGGTGTCCCCCGGGTACAGTCTGTAGTATGTCTGCCTGTCGATGAGTCCCTCTTTCTCCAGGTTTTGGAGATACCTAATGATTTTCTTCTTATAGCCACTCGTGGGGTCTCTCTTCAGACGTTCGTATGTACTGGAGTCACTGAGCAAGTTGTTGATCTTGGCCTCGTAGTCCGATGTGTTCAGGACCACTGTGCATCTGTCTTTATCCGCTGGCAGGATAAGGATGCTTTGGTCCTTCTGCAGTGCTGCCAAAGCTTTCTGTTCTTCTACTGTGATGTTGGACGGAGGAGGCTTAGCACTGTTAAGCACTGCTGTGACTCTTAGACGGAGGTCCCCAGCTTCTGACTCTGACAAACTGCAGTGATGTAATCTACTGTCGGTATATGTTTAGGGGTCACTGAGAAATTTAGTCCTTTAGCGAGCACATCCTTTTCTGTCTGTGTAAGAACCCTGTCGGATAGATTCTTTACCCAATTTTCCCTGTTGTCACTAATTTGTCTGGGTGTATCTTTAAAACTACTCCCCCTGAAAGTACGCCTTTTCTGCACTAAAAGGTTGTGAAACTTCCTGATTTGCCACTCCTTACTTTTTAAATTTGAATTTTAACTATGAACTTTGTGATCTTATTATGGGCCTCTTCCCCCACTAAGGTTTCTAACCTTTTGTAAAGACTATCAAGATTATTTTGGAAGTCTAATATTTTAAAATGAAGCCTTCTAATTCTAAGACCCAAAATCCTCCTAAGGTAACTGTTCTGGATCTTTTCTGCTGTGTGACCTGCTTCTAGTGCCTTTTGCTTCATGCATTTGGGAATAACATTGTTTTGTTTGCATCTTAGGTTAAGTGGTTTCTAAAGTTAGCTATCTTTTTAGCAGTCCTTTCCAGCTTACGTACCAGTGCCAGGGCATCATGCCCACAGTTGGTCGCAATGTTTCTGTGTGCGACCAACCCTGTGTGTTACTTTGTCACTGTATATAGGCCCATATTCTGAATTCTTAGATGAATTTGGTGCGTTCATCTCTAACTTGTCAACTAGTGTAGATAACATTCTGATCATTGGTGACTTTAACATTCATATAAATAACCCTTCTGATCCCCTCTGCAAATCATTTATGGAAATTGTGGATACATTAGGATTTCGGCAATGCATTCGGGATTCGACGCACATTAGTGGAAATACCCTGGATCTGGTTCTCGCATGTGGTATTGCTGTCACAAATATTGACATCATGCCTCTTACATCAGTGGTGTCTGATCACTCACTTATTAAGTTTACAGTTTCACTGCCGTGTTTAGTGGAACAACAACCTTATTTATCACTGCAGCGATGCATCAACTCCTCAATTAAGACTGAACTCGAAGCTAGACTGCCTGATGTCTTAGCTTCACATTTGACAAATTACCCAGTCAGCAGACAGACTTGTGGATAGTTTAAACTCAGTGCTCAAAACTACACTCGACATGATTGCACCACCTGTGTTAAAATCGCGCTTCCCCAAATCACAGTCACCTTGGTTCAGTGATTATCTGCGTGACCTCAAGCATAAAGCAAGAGGTCTAGAACGGAAATGGCGTTGTTCAAAATTAGAAGTATTTCACTTTGCGTGGCATGATGCTATCTTAGACTATAAGCATGCATTATTGGCTGCAAAGCAGACCTACTACTCTGATTTGATCAACAAAAACAAGCATAACTCAAAGTTCTTGTTTGACACGGTGGCAACACTTATGCATGGACAACCACCTGTAGTTCGCTCTCCTTTTACAGCACAAGATTTCCTGGATTACTTCGGGAAGAAAATAGAAGACATCAGGTTAAACATATCCCGGCATGCCTTAACCCAGCCACTACACCCTGCTATTGAGGTGGGCGCCACTACTGGGGTATTACCTAGATTTACAGAATTTGATAGTATCTCACTAGGCATGCTGATAAAACTTGTAATGTCAACAAAAAGCTCAACCTGTTTATTTGATCCTATACCAACAAAACTGTTTAAGGACCTGTGGCCCACTCTTGGGCCGACTGTGCTGGAAATTATTAATCTTTCTTTAACTTCTGGATCTGTTCCTAAATGTTTCAATTCTGCAGTGATTAAACCATTACTTAAGAAACCTAATCTTGACCCTAGTGTATTGAAAAACTATCGGCCAATATCAAATCGATCATTTTTCTCTAAAATTCTGGAAAAAGTGGTGTCACGGCAGCTCGTAGGCTATCTTACTGAGAATAATCTCTTTGAGCCACTGCAGTCTGCTTTTAGAAAATATCATTCCACAGAGACGGCTCTCACTAAAGTGGTGAATGATCTTCTGCTTACAATGGATTTGGACACCACTACGGTTCTGGTGCTGTTAGATCTCGGTGCTGCATTTGATACAGTGGATCATATTCTACTTGATAGGCTGGAAAATCATTTTGAGATTACTGGGAGTGCCCTTGCATGGCTGACGTCATACTTGACCAGTCGTTCTCACTGTGTTTTGTACAGTAACACTACCTCTAACCTTAGTGACATGAAATTTGGGGTTCCACAGGGGTCTGTCTTAGGCCCCCTGCTTTTCTCCCTTTTTATAGCACCCTTTGGGCACATATTGTGGTGTTTTGGGATTACCTTTCACTGCTATGCAGATGATACTCAGTTATACATGCCGATAACTGCTGGTAATCTCGTTCACAAAAAATCCTTAGAAGATTGCTTTGCAGCAGTGAGAAGTTGGATGTCTAGAAACTTCCTACTTTTAAACTCTGATAAGACTGAAATGATGGTTCTTGGTCCAGTGAGACATCGGCGTCAATTTGACCAGTTAACACTCAGCCTCGGCTCGTGTGTCATACATCACACTGACAAAGTGAGGAACCTTGGGGTAACTTTTGATCCTTCGTTGTCCTTTGGCCTCCACATTAGAAATATTACTAGGACTGCTTTCTTCCACCTGCAAAATATAGCGAAGATTCGTCCCATCCTGTCTATGGCTGATGCTGAGACCCTGATCCATGCATTCATCTCTTCTAGATTGGACTACTGCAATGTTCTATTTTCTGATTTACCGCAGTCTAGCATTAGGGGTCTCCAATTGGTTCAAAATGCTGCAGCCAGACTTTTGACACGAAGCAGAAAGTACAACCACATTACACCCATTTTGGCATCTGGCTTCCTGTCCCAGTGAGATCAGATTTTAAGGTTCTGCTACTAACCTATAAAATTATTCATGGACTGGCACCTCCCTACCTAGCTGACCTAATTAAACCTTACGTACCGGCCCGGGCTTTACGTTCTCAGGTTGCAGGACTACTTTGTGTCCCTAAGGTGAATAAGAAGTCTGCGGGTCACAGAGCTTTCTCTTGTCATACTTTCAAGTCCAGACTGAAGACGCACTTATTTTCCCTTTCATATGGCTAGCATACTGGTACAGTTTTACGCCTTTTACTCTTTTAATTCATTTATTAGTAATTAGAGCGGGCTGCGGCCTCAACTTTACCTAAATTCTGGGTCTTTTAGTGAAGTTTAGGGCTAGTGGCTGGCGATCACCTTAGTATTTCTCTGTTTTTCTTGTTGTTTAATGCTGGCAAATTATACAATATTTTTTGTCTTTCTAATGTCTGATTCTGTTTTTTCTCTGTTTAAGGTGCAGCTCCATCCAGAGATGGGAGTTGTATTCGTGTTGGCAATCTTCCTGTCCTGTGCACCAATAGCATTTCTTGTATATTCGTCCGTGAACTGAATTTGTAGCATGGCCCAAACAGAGGGTCACCCCTTTGAGTCTGGTCTGCTTGAGGTTTCTTCTTCAGAGGGAGTTTTTTCTTACCACTGTTTCTCTGGGGGTTGGTAAGGTTAGACCTTACCTGTGTGAAGCGCTTTGAGGCAACTCTGTTGTGATTTGGCGCTATATAAATGAAAATAAATTGAAACTGAAATTGAAGTAACTGCCTGGTCCATTTCCCTGCATGAGAGAGTAGCTTCAACTGAGAATGTGGTGCCATTTTGGGTCCAACTGCGCTGTACTACTGAATAAACCTTTTATGTTTTCAACATTTTTTTTCCTTTATCATTTAACCACAAACAGCAACACATCCAGGTACAGGGACTATAAAAATAGATATAAAAATACAACCCCAATTCCAATGAAGTTGGAACATTGTGTAAAATGCAAATCCTCTTCAACCTATATTCAATTGAATACACCGCAAAGGCAAGATATTTAATGTTCAAATTGATCAACTTTATTGTTTTTGTGCAAATATTTGCTCATTTTGAAATGGAAGCCTGCAACACGTTTCAAAAAACCTGGAACAGTGGTATGTTTACCACTGGGTTACATCACCTTCTCACAACACTCAATAAGCATTTGGGAACTGAGGACACTAATTGTTGAAGCTTTGTAGGTGGAATTCTTTCCCATTCTTGCTTGATGTACGACTTCAGTTGTTCAACAGTCTGGGGTGTCTGTTGTCATATTTTGCGCTTCATAACGCGCCACACATTTTTAATGGGCAACAGGTCTGGACTGCAGGCAGGCCAGTCTTGTAGCCACACTCTTTTACTACAAAGCCATGCTGTTGTAACACGTGCAGAATGTGGCTTGGCATTGTCTTGCTGAAATAAGCAGGGATGTCCCTGAAAAAGATGTTGCTTGGATGGCAGCATGTGTTGCTCCAAAACCTGGATGTACCTTTCAGCATTGATGGTGCCATCACAGATATGTAAATTCCCCATGCCATGGGCACTAACACACCCCCATACCATCACAGATGCTGGCTTTTGAACTTTGCGCTGGTAACAATCTGGATGGCCTTTTTCCTCTTTTGTCCGGAGGACACGACGTCCATGATTTCCAAAAACAATCTGAAATGTGGACTCATCAGACCACAGCACACTTTTCCACTTTGCGTCTGTCCATTTCAAATGAGCTCGGGCCCAGAGAAGGCAGCGGAGTTTCTGGATGTTGTTGATGTATGGCTTTCACCATGCATGGTAGCGTTTTAACTTGCACTTGTAGATGTAGCAAAGAACTGTGTTTACTGACAATGGTTTTCTGAAGTGTTCCTGAGCCCACGTGGTAAGATCCTTTACACAATGATGTCAGTTGTTAATGCAGTGGCGCCTGAGGGATCGAAGGTCACAGGCATTCAATGTTGGTTTTCGGCCTTGCCACTTATGTGTAGAAAGTTCTCCAGATGATCTGAATCTTTTGATTATATTATGGACTGTAGATGATGGAATCCCTAAATTCCTTGCAATTGAATGTTGAGAAACATTGTTCTTAAACTGTTGGACTATTTTTTCATGCATTTGTTCACAAAGTGGTGATCCTCACCCCATCTTTGCTTGTGAATGGCTGAGCCTTTTGGGGATGCTCCTTTTGTACCCAATCTTGACACTCACCTGTTTCCAATTAACCTGTTCACTTGTGGAATGTTCCAAACAGGTGTTCTTTGAGCATTCATCAACTTTCCCAGTCTTTTGTTGCCCCCGTCCCAGCTTTTTTGAAATGTGTTGCAGGCATCCATTTCAAAATGAGCAAATATTTGCACAAAAACAATGAAGTATATCAGTTTGAACATTAAATATCTTGTCTTTGTGGTGTATTCAATTGAATATAGGTTGAAGAGGATTTGCAAATCCTTGTATTCTGTTTTTATTTACATTTCACACAACGTCCCAGCTTCACTGGAATTGGGGTTGTAGTTAAGGTATCAAATTTACAATTTATCATGATGTATTTAATGAATTTAAAGCCCGATTTATGCTTCTGCAGCTCTATAACTCCTTGGCATGCAATGATGTGCATGACAGTTCTCCGTCGCTGGTTTATGCTTTATTCTGGACTAATTTGACCCTCAACAATCATCACCTCTAATTCAAAGGTAAGTTGCACAATTTCCTCTTTTTCTGACTTTGGGTTGTAAAGTTGTGAACTTTTCTGCCAAATGTTTGTGATCCTGAAATGTAACCAATGTGCGCAGTACAAAACTATTAAAATATGATGGCAGACAAAGGAGTGAAAGCAGAAAAGGGTCAAATAACTGGGTTTTGTGTGATTTAACAGGTGCACGTCAAGGCTGCGGGTCTGAGACTGAACACGGTGTAAAAAAAATAAACAGACTTTTTTTTAATCACGGAAATGACTGATCCCAGTTCCCTCAAATTGGCGCGTGTCAAAGCGTTGAGCTTTATTTTGTACCTCTGCTACTGTGCACGTCCAGACTGCTTGAGGTTTTTTAATGGAAATACATTGCGATCGGACGGGACACTTTATCTGATGTGAGTGAAAAATCTGTTATACAAAATCTGATATATATATGGTGTTTATTATATGGAAAACAATACAAAAACTTTGGGACTTATTTTGTCCGGTGACTGCGAATATCCGGTTTCTATGATAATGATTTACTGGGAAAACTCGCAAAGCTTTGGTGATTAAGTCAGCTTCCATCCCACACAACTGACTTTATTTTCCCAAATTTTTCTTCTGTTCAGATGCGAAGGGAATCTGTACATCTTGAAGCCCTAGTTGTGTCTATTTGTGCCTTCAAATGCACAACAACCCAGCATTTTCGGCGAATAAATACAATAGCTGGATTTACATGCAGACAGATTAACAGTGAATGCTATTTTGGCCCCAAGATGGCACCATGAGTCACGTAACCATTTTTTTTCGACTCGTCATGTCGCTACTCTCTCAATCAAGGGACTCCAAACTGCACGCAATCATGAAGTTGTTTTTTACGGCTGTACAAGGCCTGACACAATGGTGAGATGTATCCAAGAATCTACGCAGACAGTAAGTCACAGTGAAGATGGTGAACATATTTGATTTGTTTTTTTATTTATCCAAATTTTCTTGAGTGCTTATAATTGTGCTTTCTCTTCACTTCTGTTGGAGATCAAGACTGAGGAAGACTTCATAGGTTGATTTTAATAAAAAGTAGCCACACATTCAGAAAACACATTAATTAAAACACAATCCCTGCCTAAGTTTCACAAAATGCTCCCTATTTATCTGGCCATTTCAGCTAAATCTACGTTTAAAGCCAGACTTCACAAGTGTCTTTTATTTTAATGTTACACAGCCTGAAGTAAGAAGTCAGCTTTTTCTTCCTGAAGGTTTTAGCTGTTTGATAAGATTGTGTACAGAGCTGTACATCATTTACTGTCACAGAATGATCAGTGAAACAAAGAATGAAAAGCTAAATACAGACAAGTTACAGATAAAGAGTTTCTGTGTGGAATTAATGTAATGAAGAAAGTGTTTGAACTTTTGACTTGTTGAAACAAATGAAAGAGGCTGTAATGAAACAGAAGCATCAAAGCCTCCTCTGTGTTTCTGTATCAAAGGCCTGACCAGCTGAGAACTCCATCATTTATGACTCCATATTAGAATTTGAAATGGAGGGAAAGCCCTGCTTTTCAAACAGAAAAATACTTTGGCATGAGTAAGATGAACTGTAACATGCGAGAGTATCTGTGTCATACAGTTGTGTCTGTTAGAAAAATGTCAGAGACAAAAATCTGTAAGACTGGAGCAATTCTGTCTCCTCCATCTAATCCAGACCTCATCATCAGATGCTGTGTGCAGTAAAAAAAAAAAAAAATCATTGGGATCATTTAAACAGTCATTCCTTTAGAGTATTTGTAGGAGAAACAAAAATATTTTGACGCTACAACATGCCGTGTAACCCCTAAATATCAACGTTCTGAATATTGCTTGTGTGTTATGACCACATTCAGTGTTTCTCACAGGGCTTGTATGCCAGTAATCTGAGAGTCCACACACAAGAATTCCACAATGCAGGTGTCTTGTTATTTGTCACCTTGTCTTGTTATTGGACAGGAGTGAAGAAGAAGCATTGCATTGCTTCAATATATCATCATTCATGAAACCCTACAATCAAAACCTATCAATCCCTAACAACAAAATGATACACACATGCTTGCACCATTTTGAAACATTTTCAAATCAACAGCAACACACTGATGTGTTTTACACAAAACAATGAAGTCAAAATCTTTTTACTTTTTCTCATGTGGTGGCTGAGGTTTGGGTGGACCCTTTGTCTAGTCTCTTTGTGTGAGGCCGTGATTG
Organism: Thalassophryne amazonica; assembly: GCF_902500255.1. NCBI lineage: Eukaryota > Metazoa > Chordata > Actinopteri > Batrachoidiformes > Batrachoididae > Thalassophryne > Thalassophryne amazonica. The sequence goes on along the minus strand of NC_047109.1, from coordinate 53,454,089 downwards.
ATCACATGGTCCACCAAAGTTGTTCGAATTTCATCTGAAACATTTCTCCTTCTTGCTCTTCTTTGTCTTTGTCTTCCTTGTCCTCATCCGCTGCATCTTCCCCTCCATGATTGCAGATTTGACTAAATGTCTTACCTGAGGTCTGTTTGTGGTGCTAAAGGCCAGACTAATTGGTGGTGAGTTTTCAGATGTATGCATAAGTATTTCCAATTACCAGATGTGTTTTGCATTTTTACTAAAAGTGTTTTCCCAATGATAACAAGGTATTTTATCTTTGAGTTCAGTGTCTACTGTAGGAAACCATGTGCGTTGTTCTGCAGCAACTGTGTTGAAGAATTGGAAGCAAAGTGAAAAGCAGAAAATGCATTTAAGGTATTGTGACATTGTGTTTTAGCAGTTGTTTCAAGACGTTTTGGATTTCACGCTTTAGCCTAAGCATTAGCAAAAAAAAAAAAAAAGCTTTTGCTACACATAAAACCTCTGCAAATGTACTTTCACTAATTCTTTGTGCTTCATTAGTCATGTTTGTGGGTGGGATTTGAATCTGGATTCACTTTTGATACACATCTGAACTTTTTACACTTTCGTGAATTTCTTAGGAAATATTACATGGATCATCATGGCTAAATAAATACATAAATAAATAATGTCATATTTAAACTGACAGTGGGCTGTATCTTGACAGACTAGCTCATGATTTATGACAGTGAAAGGGGCGTGTCAAACTCCACAATTGAGCATGAAGTGATGTGCAGGATGCAAAGAGGTTGCATTTATTTGCTTAATTAGTCATGGGTGTTTTTTACTTTATTTTTTTTTTTTTTTTGTTTGTTTGTTTCTTTGTTTGTTTTAGGCATAACATGAAATAAACCATGCAGATTGTCATCAGTCGAAAAGGGCCAGAATGTGCTGGTGCACTCAAGTGATCTGCACCAAACTGTCACATGTCAGCAGTTACCCAACATGAAGCAGTAAGATAAAGTTTTGTATTTTTCATTACTGTTTACTTTTATTTTGTTTAATTTTGTTTCAGTTTTGTTGTGTATTCAAACATAGTTTACATGTTTCGTCAACCTTCTTATGTAAGGCGTATCTGAATACTGCACCACACAAATAACAGGAGAAATCTGCACCCAATTTAAGTTGCACTTAATTGAATTTTTGTTTTCTATGGTGCATGTGCTTTCTAATGACACATGATAGTAATGCTACAAAAATTCATCTGACTACATATTTTAAGATCAACAAGTCCATGGGTGCACAAATGAGCACAATACTGCATGCAATTTACACGAGGTGTGCATGGGTGTGACAAATACAACTGCGTCAGTTGTACACTAGGAAAAGCAAGGGCACGACTGGGATTCTGCTTTCTTTGAGTGCCCTTAAAGTTCTGCACACATCCTATTGTGCCAAGCAAATAAGTAAATGTGATCAAGATTTCAAAGTTTTATTGCATTTTCATTTTCAGGCCATGTATTTTTTTAAGCATAAATACAACATTGCACACACAATATAAAGAAATATTACTAGTACATAATGTTTTTAAAACTATTCAGTTCTTTGGCAGAGCTACCCAATTCAAAACCTCATTAGTTTTGAAAGACATTACTTCTGTCTTTTCCAGAACAGCAAATAGGGCTGAAGATTGTTGTGAAAATGTTTACCTAATTTATACATTAAAAAAATTAAAAATGCCTATTGAGACAATAGACATGATGTTCTGCATGTACACTCAACTAAAACTGGTGTTACTCTGCAGTCACATTAGCAACAAATGACTGTAACATTTCTGTAAGATGTCTTGTGAATCACTTCAGAGGTGTTATTTGTTAACACCTCTGTTATTTCCCACAATTTCCTGTATAATTTCCTGTATTGTAAATTGTGCCGGTAGCATGGCCCAATCAGTGGGTCACCCCTTGAGTCTGGTCTGCTTGAGATTTCTTCCTCAAATCATTAGAGGGAGTTTTTCCTTACCACTGTCACCTGTGTGTTTGCTCTCGGGGTTGGTAAGGTTAGACCTTACTTGCGTGAAGTGCCTTAAGGCAATTTTGTTGATATTTGGTGCTATATAAATGAAAATAAATTGAAACTGAAAATGAAAAATTTAAATTTGGCTACAAAAACAGCATTTTTAGATTTAGAAGTTTTATTTCTCACTACTTTTTACAAATTATGTATAAGAGAAACTATTAGATTTATACAGAAATACAGCTGTTTAGGAGCGACAGGCAAAGCGACAACTTGCCGTTCATTTTCAATCGGGAGTGTGCATTTTGCAGTGGCAAGACAACGGTCGCTCTGCCCCTAGTTAGATGGGGCCAAAATAGACCACAAGACTGTTTTATGCAAATGCTGAGCGGCCAGGTCCGTCTCAAGGCATATGGGGGCCCCAAGCAAAATGGACTTGGAGATCCCCCCACCACCCTGTCTGCCCAAAGCCTACATGAACCACAGCATAGACACACCATTTAAGCTCACACTTTACATCAATAAAATATTTCTTTGACAGTGCATTTGAACATTTGCAAAAAACCCACCACCTCATAATAGCCAACATATAAAGAGAGTCCAAATTGTGTAGTGACTACAGAATGCTTCAATAAATCACAGTAACTAAATCAAACAGACTTTAAAAATGTTATTAAAAATAGTCAAAAGTAAAATTTAAATCTGAACATGTATAAGTTATTAACTTGAGGGAGAGGAGATGTAGTATCATAGATACTATGTTTGTATGTCTACATATAAGTCCTTGGGTGTTTTACTCGTACGTCCGGCAGAGGGCGATGTGAGAGCAAAGAAGTTGTCTGAGTATGGTTCAGTAGATTATTTTTTGGGAAACTCAGTTCACGAGTGGACATTAATAATTCATGAAGATGCAACACTGTTAAAATAACACTGCAAGACAGGTAGCTAAGATAAACATTTTATTTTGTTGATCACTTATCACTGTCCTATTTTTTTTCTTCCTCTTCCTTTCTCTTCTTTCTTTTCTGGCTTCCTGACAACTAACTCAGCTTCATGATTGCTGAAGTTTTATATTTTGCTGGTGTCCCAAGTCCCGTCGAAATGAACTAGTACCCATTGAGATGAGCTCCACTGTGCAACTGGGCTGCACTTTCCTGCATTGACTGTCACAGAATTTAAAGTGGTGCTCACACAGTTTGTCGTTACATAAAATTCATAACCAGTCGTTGTCTGGGGGTCCCAGGCCAGCTCAGGGCCCGAGGAAATTGATTGGTTTGCTTGCCTTGTTGCAATGCGCCTGTGAGCGGCGTGACATGGTGACTGCCAATCCAAGTGAATAGGCAATGTGGTGTCAGCTGGTTGTTCACTGGGAAAAAAATCATTAAAGATGGCGAAATATGCTCTGAAACAGCTGTATTTCTGTATAAATCTAACGTGTCTCATATTTTGTGAAAGTTAGTGAGAAATAAACACTTCTAAATCAAAAAATGCTGTTTTGGTGACCAGATAACATGTCTGAAGTGATTTACAAGACATTTTACAGAGATGTTTGCATGTACACCCTTGGAACGTCCATGAATTGACAAAGCCAATTGCTTTTGTGGCCATAACTTAGCCTCAGATATCAACACTTGTCTGATAATAAGTCTTTAGAGGTATAGTGCCACTGGGTTTTTTTTTAAGCTTTAAGTCATGACAAATCATTTTCTTTGGCACCACTGTAATTTTATTCCTTAGTATTTAGAAAAGGGATTCATAATATGATATTGCTAACTTGATCAAAATTCATGCTGTCTGGAAACTATTTAGAATTTCAACCCCTGAGGGGGAGAAATTCAAAGGATCAGATGCTATGACCAACATTTAGTAGATTTGAAAGTGATTTACAAGAAATCTTGTGTATGTTAATGTAAGATGGGTCACAGTTAATCTCAAAACATCACACGTGCACAAGCACTTCCTCCTGTAGTTGGTCTGCATGACAGTGATGAAGGAAAACACAATGTTCACTATGGGATTTCCCCCAAATAAAGATGTCCTATTGATTAAAATGAGCTGTAATTTTGCAACATTACAAAAGTAAACCTACATTATAATGCGTGATTTTTGGTAGAAACTAAATTTTCTAAGTTTTGTGAAATAGGCCTTAAAAGGCTTATCGCTTTAATGAAAGTGGAGAGCTGTCATCAGTTTGTCCTGAGGCAAGACATTTAGCACAATTTAACAAACAACAGACAACAATTCTAAGTCAAATCTCCATAAATTTTGCTTTAAAAAAAATACTTTCCCAGAGCAATTAGGCTATTCTGCTCTCATATGATGACTTTACCTCAATGAACCACATCTACACAGCAACCAGTCATTTATTTCACATGCAACATTGGCCTTGGTGGCTTTGGAAATTAAGCTTATTTCATGCTTTGTGTAACTTTAACCACACCTGCTCCTAATTTCTCTCATGCAGCATCCAGCAGGTGACAGACAGGCTGATGGTACATTATGTAAGAAAAACAGAGTTTCTTGTTGGATTGATCTGGTATATGAAAGTTAAACATCACATCAGATCACATGAGTCTTCATTATACAGTATGCTATTTTATTTAGGCGTGTTACAAGATGACAGCATTTAATGTTTGTAGCTGTTGTGTTAATAAGCTGGAGCGAATGGACTCATGCACTCATTACATTTTACCGTGTACAAGTGTAGGCTTTTCTAAAGCTTATAGGAAAATACTGCTACGATTTTCCACCATCACTGCTGTGATCTTGATTAGGAATTAAGAGAACTAAGTCATAAGAAATTTCAATAGATTTTAAATAAAATAGGAACATTTGTAATTTAATTTAAACAACTGGTCAATCTATTGTGGTGTTTTACACTGGATTAGCAAGAAGTTTTTTTTTTTATTATTTGTTTTGAATATCTTTTTTCAAATACAGAAACTCAAAAAATACAGCAGTCCCAAAAGCAGCCATCAGATGTTGCGTCCTACTGAAGTGAAAGCAAAGGCTTGAATCTGCTGAGTGACCGTGTGCACTTTAACCTTTGATTAAATCATCATACAAGTTTCAAATCCAAATGTGCAACTGAGGCGTTCAAAAATCCACATCATCAGTGTCACCGGGAGCAGAGTGCAGTAATCACAGCTGGGTCGCTGGCCTTTTTATCTGGTTGATAAATGGAGACTAGTAAGATATCCATTTTCACAAGATAGATGCCTTATTGTTCTGTGTGATGATCTGGATACACATCATACTCACTGCTAATGGTGTTACTCCAACTGCACCCCATCACAGCTGTCTTTGGATTCTAACAGTCTACAAAATAAATAAATAAATAACAGGAAAACTGGTATGTATGTGTGTGTGTGTGTGTGTGTGTATATGTATATATATATGTATATATATATATATATATATATATATATATATATATATATATAGACACATACATACATATACAAGGTGCTAACGACTTTAGTGTGAGAAAAGACTCACGCTGCCTGAACTGTGGAGGCTTTGAGGGCTTTACGGGCATCGCGGGCTTCGTACTCAGCTGAAATCTTCTTGTAACAGTAGACCAGAACCACAATCAGCCACAGCTGGAGCACCACAATCAGCACACACATCATGATCTCTGAAATCACTGCTGTCAGCTCCCGATTGGCTGCAGAGTGATGGCAGAGCATTACAAAGTGTCTCCACAGGAATTCTGCCTTTGTGTGCTGTGCACATCTGCTGCCTCTGCCATCATCAGGGCATAACTGCAGGCCTGCCTCTGAGAGTAAATAAAGTATCTGTGTGTATTCAACCTGTGATGGACTGTTGGCGTGACCAGGTTCAACGTCGACACTGCGGTGGGACCCTCGACAGGATAAGAAAGTAAATATAAAGGTGTGTGTGTGTGTGTGTCCAGAAGGTGATGAACTTTTGGGACAGATCGCTCAAAGATCTTTGTCAAGCAAAACACCCCCCCAAAACATGCTTACCATAATATATTTGCTCCCAATGTGGCTAGAGGTTTGCTGAAACGCTCATATTGATCAGTCAAATATTTGCAATCAGTTGATATAAGTGAGGTCTGGGATCACTTCCTGTCTTCTTGTTTCTGTGTGGAGTTCACGTGCTCTCCCCGTGTTGGTGTGGGTTTCCTCCTGTTGCTCAGGCTTCCTCCCGTTCCCAAAGAAATTGACGTGTGTGTGTGTGAATGAGGCCCTGTGTTAGACTGGCATCCTGTCCTGACTTCTGGCACAGGCCCTAGCCCCCCCATGACTTTGATTACAATCAGCAGGTATAGAAAATGAATGAATGTATAAATGCAAAAAAAAAAACATCTGCAACTAATATGGACAGCTGATCGAAAGCTCACATTGATCAGCAAATAGTGTGCCATGACCTCAGAGATATACATCTCTTTCCTCATATTAAAGGATTATTAACTGAACGCGAGGTCTGTACAGAAAAATATCAGACCGAGCTAAAAATACTGAGGTCCGATATTACCATACAGACTGGGCAAGTGAAGTTAATAATTCATTTATTTTATGTGGCTACTACGTATATACATAAAACACACAAACTTACAGTATCGCCCAAATATGAAAGCTGCTGACGGCTCGTAGTCAGACCTGTTCACTTCACCTCCATGAAGAACTTGCTAACAGATGGTCCGGTCGTTAGCTGGTAAGCTTTCAATCTGTGTTTTTTCCGATGCTGTTTAGATATTTATGGACTATGTTCACGTCTGACTTGGTTTTTCTAATCGTGTTTTTAGCTTTATGGTTTGCAATGATGATGTAATACGCGATGCAGACAGATTGTCATGGTAACGGTCTGATATGGCAAAATATCAGACCAGAAATCAGTCAATCAGAACGCGCGTAGTGTCGTAGCCATGTAGTAAAAACTTACATTGCAGTGATCAGAGTTCACAGGGTATGTATCAAACCTCTGATGCCTTTCATTATTAGTTAATCTCCCACAAAGGTTTCAGTTTGTTCAGTATGACTTATGATTTGGCTGCATGTACAAATCTTGGTTGGCAAGATAATACAGTTATGGTGATGATGATGATGATGATTACCTCTGACAACTAAATTGGAGGAGGTAATGTTTTCACCCCTGTTTGTTTGTCTGTTTGTGAACAGCCTGTAACCCACAAGATTGCATATATTGTGACAAAGTTTTTTTTGTTGTTGTTGTTTTAACAGAGGATTCATATCCTGATAGACAAGAACTAATAAAATTTTCAGTGTCATGGGTCAAAGGTCAAAGTCAGGATAAATCTTGGAAAATTGGAAAAATCCCTATCCTTTAACATTGAATGAATTTTCAATCATTCATAACTGTCAAAAAAAGATAAAATTTCTTTCATATTTGAAAGCATTATGTAGGATAGTATCTTTGATCACCTGACAAAGTTTGATCCTGCTCTGATCCTGGTTACAGATTTTGTGGCCAATGCATGCAGTGCATTGTCAGAGTCTGAAACAGTGAGGATTCTGGTGCTGAAAGAGATGATCCCTCTTTTGTTCTGGAGGAGCAACCAAAGCAGGTGGATCCACCAACGCATGGATGGAGATCTGAACAGAGGGTCGGAGCGTGTGCTTCTGTTTCCAGATCCAGATCTCCGTTTGGACGCACAGCAGAGACACTGGAACACGGAGGAGGATGCAGACACCGCTCCAGCAGTAAGCAGATTTCAGCCTCGGAGAACACCAGGAGTCCAGGTTGATACACTATCCATCCAAAGTCCAAAAAACCTTTTTCTTTTGGTTTTTACAACTGACACAATTGGAACAATTTGCACCAACACTAATAAAATTGCTGCAAAAAACAAGGCATTAGGGGTTAAAACACAACTGGACAGACATTGAAAAGGAAGATCTGTACAAATTTTTTGGACTTCTGATATACATGTCGTTGGTGTCACTGCCAAGTCTCCAGGACTACTGGAAACAAAATAATATTTTATCTGTGGCCTTTCCAATAAAAGTAATGTCCAGAGACAGATTTAGATTGATATTCTGGAACATCCACCTAAGTGATCCAGATGAGGATGTAGAAAATGATAGAAAAAGGGAACAGCAGGTCATGACAAACTGTTTTGAGTCAGGTCTCTTTATGATGACATCCTCAGTGCCTGCCAGGCTTATTACCACCCGAGGAAGGAGCTGGCAGTGGATGAAAGGATGGTGGCGACAAAGGCAAAAACTGAAATGACTCAATATTTGAAGGACAAGTCAACAAAATGGGACATGAAACTTTTTGTGTTGGCTGTTTCAAGTAATGGCTACACACTCAAGTTCACCTTTTACACTGGGAAGACTGTGACCACAAGTGAGCACGGGCTGTCGTAGGATGTGGTCATGAACCTGATCCAGCCACCTTTGCTTGGTACTGGGTACCACATTTACATGTACATTTTTTACACAAGTCCCAAACTGTTCGTGGACCTGGCTAACATGAAGTTTGGGGCATGTGGCACATACAGGGAGAACAGATGAGGATGCCCCAGAGGGAGGGCAAATGCTCTCACAAAAAATCTGAAAGAGGATCTATAAGATGGATAAGAAAGGGGCCTCTGGTGTTTGTAAAGTGGATGGACACACTGGAGGTGTCTGATTGTTTTGTAAATAATTGTACAAAAAAATGCCTGAAGCATTTATGTAAATAGTTGTATTTAACTTTTCCATTTGCTACATTTGTACATATGTTTTTGAAATTTACAATTTATATTTACATTTTAAGTTAGGAAAATGGATCGTTCAACAAGTTTGTGGTTTTCAGGTCAAAAAAACAAACAAACTTTTTCTACTTCGATTTTATGTTTTGTGTGATTTTAGGTTCACTGTGTCAGAATGAATGAGAAACTGTAAAGTCAGACAGGTGAGGTTGTGCTGAAAAAAAAATTACACTAAACAAGGCCAGGTAAACACTTTTTAAAGGTAAATTATAAAGGTAAAACCAAAAGTACTCAAAAGGCCAATTATACCCTGATGAAGAGATGCATAAGAAATGCGTGAGGACACTCTTTAAACAGGTACTTGCCACCTTACCTACAGCCACCACACTGAGCTCCACCTCCTTCTCCACAGTGACACTCTCATCATACAGTGGCAGAGAAAGGATGCGGTTGAACGTGCACCGGTATGTGCCCGTGTCATTGAACGTGACGTTGTGTATGTAAATGGTTCCTGTCTGAATATCGTGGCCCTGTGTGCCGTGCCACACCAGACGGGAGCTGAAATCTTCATGGAGGATTTCAGCATTAGGGTGGTCATAGTGGAAGATCTGAGAGAAGGAGATAATGGAGAAAAAAAAGATGAAATAGTCTTCTAATCCAGTGGAAGAGTACTAAACATACTATATGTACTGTACCTGTTCCAGAATAACAGGCTCATATACTGAACAACTAAACACATTTTAATATTTCTTTATGAGCACAATTTCTATCAGATTTTGTACAGGATGTCACATACAGTATTAAATGAATGTGTGTTTGACTTTATCGAGTCGATAAACAGAAAGGTAACATTCTGGACAAACGCAGGTCACAAGCTGCTTTTTGTTTGCAGAGAGGTGATGCAATTTCAAATGTAGAGAATCATGATACCACCATAACTCATTCAAGAGACATGAAAACTGGGAACAGCTTATGTATGCATTTAGCGCTGCCTTACTCAAGAGTGTGAATGCCTTGACAGAACAGAGCCCTTGTCATTCACACACTTCAGCCTAATTTTACAAACATGCCAAGGAGTCAAAGCAGCTGTTTGTACTCACATGCCTGAACTCCTCCTCACCCAGTGGCTGGAAGTGCCAGTCTACAGTGACGTAGGCGGACACTTCCTCTCGTTTTTTACAGGAGATGCAGCCCAACATGAAGGTCTGTCCTGCAACAGCTTCAGTCAGGGAGTCAACCTCTGAACAGCCACCATGACACTGAGACACTGGGGGGGTACAAAATAAAAAGAAGGAGAAAAAACAGAAAAACAGAAGATTCCTGATGAAACTATTACCACAACTGACCACAGCTTGAATCACAGACATTTGTGTCCAGCCATCTTGCTCTTCACTGCCCCCTTCACTCTCGACCAATAGTTTTAAAAATATAGAAAATACCCCACCTTCACCACAAAACAAATAAAATAATGGGATGCAAAAGTGAGATTGTATAAGAAAGAAGAATATACCACATGTAGCGGGATGAAAGTCCCGGGTCCCAATTGAAAAGACGTTCCCGCTAGCTTGGCTAACGGGGGGTTCCCCTTTGGCTGACCTGGTAGAGGAACGGTCTTTTGGTGCGAGCCGCGTGGGTTCTCTCAAATGTTGGAACACAGGGAGCTTTGATGACCTGTGCGGGCAGACTGCGCTATATGTTGATGACACGATGTGTGAAATTATTCTTGTTTGGCATCTCGACTTCCCGAATTCAAAATCCACAATAACACCTCCAAGGTTAAATATATAAGCACTGGTGCTCCCCAGGGATGCGTGTTGTCACCTCTTTTATATTCCTTGTACACAAATGACTGCACATCGCAAACTGACACTGTGAAAATGTTTAAATTTGCAGGTGACACTACACTAGTGGGTCTAATTTCTGGTGAGGACGATAGTGCCTATAGAAATGAGGTCCACTCACTCATACAGTGGTGTCACATTCATAATCTAGAGTTAAATGTAGCGAAAACCAAGGAGTTAGTGGTTGACTTTCGCAGACAAAAGAAGGCATCCCTGCCATTGCACATTAACGAATTGGAGGTGGAACGTGTGAACAGTTTTAAATTCCTGGGCACTACGATAGATTCCTCCCTGAAATGGGATGAGAACCTTACTTGCATCACCAAAAAAGCACACCAAAGACTCTTCTTCCTACGCCAGCTGAGGAGGTTTGGGGTAGCCAGTATGGGGATGCTGCTGTTTTACCAAGCAGCTATTGAAAGTGTCCTGACATTTTCCATCACTATCTGGTATGGCAACTCCACTGCTCAACAAAGGATGCAGATGGATAGGATAGTCCACACAGCCTCAAAGATCATTGGCTGTGAACTCCCTCCCATCTCTACTATTTACGAAACGTATCTGTCGGAAAGGGTTGAAGATCCTACTAGATCAGTCACATCCAGCTAACTCCCTTTTCAACATCCTCCCATCAGGTAAAAGGTTGAGAGCCATAACCACTAAAACGTCACGCTTTCTCAACAGCACCTACTGCAGAGCCATTAAGCACCTAAATAGTTCTCCTACCCTGCACCAGCATCTTATGAAAGTAGGTTTTTATGACTATGTCTGAGCTCATATACATTGTTGTATTTCTTTTTATCTTTTTATATATTTATTTATTTAGCATTTTAGTGCAATATGTCCATTTTGTATCTGCTGCGTACTATACTACTGCACTTAGCACTTTAACAAGCCACTGCTGAGAGTCTGTTTGCACTTGACACTTTAACCTGACTCAGGTTGAGGGGGTCTTTTTTTTTTCTTCAGATATAAAGTGTGTGATTTTATGTGAAGTATTGTGTGTATGCTTATGCTTTTTATGTCTGTTGTTTACGAGCACACTGAAACAAATCCCTAGCAACTTGCATTGGTTGCATGGCAATAAAGTATTGAATCTTGAATCTTCCCATCTTGAACTTGTGCCTTCTCGTTTTCCTGATAACATCCAGATGCATTTTAAGCCCCCCAACACCATCGTACAAGTGTGTAACCATCTTGTAATTGTGTATCATTTCACCTCCAAGGTGTCTATAGTGGAGGTTTGGCAGACTCAGCTTCTTCATCCACTCTCAGTAGCTCAGATTATGAAGTATTGGTACCATTTTGGTGGCTTGTCATTGGACATTTTCTAACTGAGTGATGAGTTTCTCTTTACTACTGTCACGGTTTGAGTTTTGCTTGGTGTTCTGGGTTGTTTGTTCTTTTGTGCTGTTAGTTATTTTTTTTGCGTTTCATTGGGTATGGCTGGCTTCTTCTCTTGCTGGGTGTTTCTCTCTCTCTTTCTCTGGCCACGCCCTGTTCTGGTGCTTTCCATGCACACCTGTCCCTGATTTGCTGATTACCACCTACGGTTATTTTAGCTCACTGGGTGTGTTTGTCTCTCGCCAGTTTGTCGTGCCTTGTGCCTTCAATCCAGCTCTGTTCTTGCGTTCCATTGTCCTGCCTGCCTCTTTGTGTGTACCTGACCTCCAGCCTGTTGCTTTGACCATGCCTGATTGCCTGATGTTTCTTGTACTGCTGCTTTTCCTGGACTGCCTTCTCGTGTACCGACCTCCACTGTCTTCTACAGTAAACCCATCTAAAAACCAGAGCTGTTTGCTTGAGTCGTGCATTTGTGTCCTGCAGTTCCAGACCATTCTGCCTGACAGTACAAACTGGCCAACAATGGACACAGACGGCTCAAACTCATTTCAGCTGGCGGTACTACACCACAGTAAGCAGCTCGCACAGCAAAAGGATCGCTTCACCACACTCTCTTCCCAGCTTAGCGACCTCGCTAAAAACCAAAACTCATTCATGGAGTCGGTGAGCACCCAGATGGGTCAATTTCTGTCTGTGTTTGATCATCAGGCTTCTACTGTTCCAGCCACTGGCAGCACCAGTGTGCCTCCTTCAGGTCCATCAATGTCTGCATCGACCTCCGTACCTGTACATGAATACTGTAACCTGCTGTCACCTCCTGAACGTTTTTCAGGTGAGTCCGGTGACGTCACACCTTTCATTACACAGTGTGAATTGATCTTTGAGCTCATGTCTTCTAAGTTCCCGTCCGACAGGGCGAAGATAGCTTACGTGATTACTCACCTGACCGGTCGTGCTTTAGCATGGGCAACAGTGGAGTGGGGTCGCTGATCTGCAACTTGTGCGTCTCTTCCGGCTTTTACAGCTGTGCTGCGATCGGTTTTCCAGCACACCTCTCCGGGGCGAGAAGCAGCCCGTGCCCTCATGAGGCTGCGGCAGGGTGGATTCCGAGTCGCCAACTATGCTGTGGACTTCCGCATCCTGGCAGCCAAAAGTGATTGGAATCCCATGGCACTCCATGATGTTTTTCTTCAGGGGCTTGCCGAAAACATTCAGGACCAGTTGGTGGCCATTGAATTGCCTGGGGACCTCGACCAGCTCATCGCACTCGCCATCCGGACCGACCAACGTCTACAGGACCTTCCTCGCCGTGCCGCCCGGCTTCCTGCTCAACGCACTGCAAGACCTCCCGCCCACTCGTCTTCGTACAGCCGTGTCTGCTCAGAATCTCCACACCGCAGTCCTGCCGAAAACATTCAGGACCAGTTGGTGGTCGTTGAATTGCCTGGGGACCTCGACCAGCTCATCGCACTCGCCATCCGGACCGACCAACGTCTACAGGACCTTCCTCGCCGTGCCACCCGGCTTCCTGCTCGACGCACTGCAAGACCTCCCACCCACTCGTCTTCCTACAGCCGTGTCTGCTCAGAATCTCCGCACTGCAGCCCTGAAAAGCCAGTACAATCATCTCGCACACGTCTCTCCTCCACTGAGAAGCAGCGACGCCGTGAAAAAGGACTTTGTTTTTACTGTGGGCGTTCCGATCACATGATAACCTATTGTCAAGCCAGGGGTGCCACCATGCGGCCACAAGCCGAGATTTGGGTGAGTCAAAACACGATTTCTCCTTCCTCAGCACAAAATGTAATTTTGGCTAAATTAATTTCTGACCATTCATCAGTATCTGTGCCTGCATTTGTGGATTCTGGTTCAGATGCAAACTTGATTTTGTCTTCTCTGGTCGAGTCTTTACATCTTAAACTGTATGAGCTCTCGCACCCTCTGGTGGTGCGCGCTGTTGATGGTCATGAAGTGGGGTGCATTACTCACTGCACGCAGTCAGTTCAGATGGTAATTTCTGAAAACCACTCTGAATCTATCAGTTTTCACGTTTTTGATAAAATGACTCACCCAGCTATTTTGGGGCATCCCTGGTTACAAAAACATGGTCCCAATTTTGACTGGGCTAGGGGAGAAATTATTTCCTGGGGGCCTGCTTGTTACGATATATGTCTGTCTATACCTGCTAGTGCTCAATCCACTTCCAACCCGGACCTAGTGGGGGTGCCATCATACTATCATGACTTGGCACCAGTGTTTAGTAAAAGCAAAGCTAAATCTTTACCACCTCACCGGGAATACGATTGCGCAATAGAATTACTCCCCGGGGCTAGCCCACCCGAGGGAAACTCTATTCTCTGTCGGCCCCTGAACGCAATGCCATGAATGAGTACATTCAAGAATCTCTGGCCGCAGGCTTAGTTAGACCATCATCATCACCTGCAGGAGCGGGATTCTTTTTTGTAGAAAAGAAGGATAAAACCCTTCACCCGTGTATTGATTACCGGGGGCTAAACAACATCACGGTAAAGAACCGATATCTGCTGCCACTCATCTCATCTGCTTTCGAGCTCCTAGGAGGAGCTAAAATTTTCACAAAACTCAACCTTCGCAATGCATATCATTTGGTTCGTATCAAGCAAGGTGATGAATGGAAGACCGCTTTTAATATGCCCTCAGGACACTACGAGTACCTGGTCATGCCTTTTGGTCTTACTAATGCCCCGGCGGTGTTCCAAAATCTGGTAAATGACGTGCTGCGCGAGTATCTTAATAAGTTTGTTTTCGTTTACCTAGATGATATTCTGATTTTTTTCCCCTGATCTGGAATCCCACATGCGCCACCAACCTCCGCTGTCTTCTACAGTAAAACCATCTAAAAACCAGAGCTGTTTGCTTGAGTCGTGCATTTGTGTCCTGCAGTTCCAGACCATTCTGCCTGACAACTACGAATCCACCCCAGTGCCACATATTCAAGATGGGGTCTTGCTGTGGCTTTGTAGATTTGTGTAAAGGTAGCTTCATCCAGGTAGTGGAAGCTCCTAATGGGAGGTGATTTTGTGCTGATGGGTTCCTCAGAGGTTAAATGTTGACCCACCATGACTCCTGGGTCATTCTCTTTTGCCAATTGATTCATTGTGATATGATCACTATTTGACCCTGTCATGGTGTACGTTTGATCAGTTCTTTTCTGACCTGACAGCCCTGTATATCTTGGCATTATCTACAAACATAAGGAGGCCTGATAGGACCAGGGGTATCAGGGAGTTCATTGATAAACAGAATAAAGACCAAACTAGTGTGTTGTCTGTGGGAATCAACGGGTTCTAGATAGGTAGCTGACATTTTTCAAGGGTGGTAATAAATTATGGAATGTTTCTATAATGATTTTAACTGAAAGTAGATGAAATTAAAATGAAAGTTTTGTGAATAATTGTATTTATTATTTGGCACATGTAGTTGATGTTATGTTTTACAACTGGCAAGGTTGAGATAGTTCCTTTGTTCAGAGCTTGTCTGGTTACCAGAGACTGATTAATGGTGATATCAACGACCATTGTTCACCATTGTTACAGAATATCGCTAATTTCTCCAAAATATTAGTTCTCCAAAATATTAGTCCTATCATTACCCTGAAACACGCCAAACCTTAAACGTGCATATTTAAAAAAAGCAAACAAAAAAAAAAACAGAGAGAGAGAGAGAGAGAGCTTTTTCATAAATACGAGGTCTGTGAGAAAAGTATCCGACCTTTTTATGTTATGCAAAAAATATATGGATTTGATTCATATTTTTTTACGTCAGCCAAGCTTGAACCTTCGTGCGCATACATGAGTTTTTCCACGCCTGTCGGATGCGTCATTCGCCTGTGGACAGGCTTTGAGTGAGCACTGGTCCACCTCTCTTGTCGTCGTTTCATTGCGAGGAAATGGCGGAATGATTTGGGCTTTTTTTTCCATCAGAATTTTTTCAGAAACTGTTAGAGACAGGCAGCTGGAAACCATTCGAAAAATTTATCTGGTTTTCGGTGAAAATTTTACAGGCTTCACAGAGAATAAGGAGTGTTACTACAGCTTTAAGGAAGCCCCACAATGGCGCACGGCGCGCCGCGCTCCAAGCCGCCATCGAGAGGCAGAAACCACCACATAATTTCTAAACGGATCGCTGTGTGGAGCCGGGACCGTCGTGTGCAATTTCTCTGGTTATCACAAGAGCTGGACATCAGCCATTTTCTGGCAGATTTCACTTTTAACAAGAGATTTTGTCATGGAAAGCCGCGTGGAGGCTTTGCGCGTCACGACCGATTCGCTGATGAAGCGAGACAAAGGAACACCTCCGTTTCGGAGTGTTAGAGGACAAGTTGGGACAAGCCTATCTCGGCTTTCAATGCTTACCAGTTGAGTGAGTATAAGAGAAATTGTGGAGAGCTGGACATGTCCCAACTTGTCCTCTAACACTCCGAAACGGAGGTGTTCCTTTGTCTCGCTTCATCAGCGAATCGGTCGTGACGCGCGAAGCCTCCGCGCGGCTTTCCATGACAAAATCTCTTGTTAAAAGTGAAATCTGCCGGAAAATGGCTGATGTCCAGCTCTTGTGATAACCAGAGAAATTGCACACAACGGTCCCGGCTCCACACAGCGATCCGTTTAGAAATGATGTGGTGGTCTCTGCCTCTCGATGGGGGCTCGGAGCGCGGCGTGCCGTGCGCCATTGTGGGGCGTCTTTAAAGCTGTAGTAACACTCCTTATTCTCTGTGAAGCCCGTAAAATTTTCACTGAAAGCCAGATAAATTTTTCGAATGGTTTCCAGCTGCCTGTCTCTAACAGTTTCTGAAAAAATTCTGATAGAAAAAAAGCCCAAATCATTCCGCCATTTCCTCGCAATGAAACAACGATGAGAGGGGTGGACCAGTGCTCACTCAAAGCCTGCCCACAGGTGAATGACGCAACCGACAGGCGTGGAAAATCTCATGCATGCGCACGAAGGTTCAAGCTTGGCTGACGTAAAAACATATGAATCAAATCCATAGATTTTTTGCATAAAATAAAAAGGTCGGATACTATTCTCACAGACCTCGTATAATGTTCTTTTCCTGGTATCCAGTCACATTGGGAAAAGTAGTGGTGCATGTTTGAATGGTGGGTCCAAAGGAACAGAAACAGTTCTGCTGCTTTGACGGTCCCAATGAGCGCCACACGTCTAAACTGAACGATCAGGAGAGAAGGGCCTCAGTGACGTGACCAAGAACCTGATGGTATTCCTCTGTGGACAGAGGAGAACCTTCAAGAAGGACAACCACCTCTACAGCAATCCACCTATCAGGCCTGTATGGTAGAGTGACCAGATGGAAGCCAGTCCTTAGTAAAAGGCACATGGCAGCCCACCTGGAGTTCACTGGCGTGAATGCCAGTGCGTCATGTTTGGAGGAAATCAGGCACCATCCCTACAGTCAGTGGTAGGCACAGCTAACCGAAAAGTTAGCTTGGATAACTATTAATCCGCAAACTGAAAAGCTAACGTTTTTAATGCTAAACCAATAAACCCTAAAAAAAATTTTAGCTGACTTTGCTGTTAACCACTAACTTTTAGTATTGACTCAGTCGCGGTCATATCGGATTACACTGTTGGCTACCAATAAGCCAGTTTTGAGTTTAAGAGCTGCAGGGGCTATTGGGTAAATTCAAAGGTCAAGTCACGTAAGCTGTGCATTCCCAGGATCACAAACACAAAATGAATGCATGAAAAATAAATAATTTATGTCTTTATTTGCTTGGTGTTTGAACTGTGGTTGGTTGATATGTGATTGAAGTGGATACCTTTGTAGAGCAGACCGCTTGACATTTTGATGTATAATAAGTGTATGATGGTGTCAGCATTGGTAAGTTATGAGCGTTAAAATGTTATATAAAAGGGCAAGTCCCCAAATTTGTGGACTCTCGGGTTTAAGAGGTTAAAAAATTAAAGATTTGCATGTCATTAAAGCAGAACACCTTTGCCAGACCATGGGAAACCCATCTCGAAGGGGGAGCTACACTCAACAAAGTAACTGTCAATTTACGCTACGGGAGCTCATCTCAACAGAACACCAGCCTGACTGTAGTAGACACACAACAGACAGGAACTAACATATGATTTTAGGGGTTACAAACATTTTGACAATTAAACTTTACTCACTTTACCAGCAAAAACAACATGTTAGCAAAACTAAATTTAGCGGAAGCTATTGGTCCACTGATGGTTTTCAAAGTTAGTTGAAAAGCTAATCTGCTAATGAAAAAGTTAGCTTTGTTAATTAGCAGTTAGCGGATTAGCAGCACTGTACCCTCCACTGCCTACAGTGAAGCATGGTGGTGGCAGCATCATACTGTGAGGATGTTTTTCAGTAGCAGGAACTGCGAGAATAGTCAGGATTGAGAGAAAGATGAATGCAGCAATGTACAGAGACATCCTGAATGAAAACCTGCTCCAGAGCACTCTTGACCTCAAACTGGGGTGACAGGTCATTTTCAGCAGGACAATGAGCCCTGGCACACAGCCAAGATATCAAAGGAGTGGCTTCAGGACAACTCTGTGAATATCCTTGAATGGCCCAGCCAGAGCCCAGACCTGAATGTGATTGAACATCTCTGAAGAGATCTGCTAATTTCTGTGCACCGACACTCCCCATCCAAACTGATGGAGCTTAAGAGGTGTTGCATAGAGGAATGGACAAAACTGCCCAAAGATAGGTGCACCAAGCTTGTGGCATCATATTCAAGACCTGAGGCTGTAATTGCTGCCAAAGGTGCAAACTTATGTACATGTGATTTCTGTTTTGTTTTTTGTTTTTATTATTATTATTTCAAACAAACCTTTTTCATGTTATTATGGGGTGTTATGAATAGAATTTTGAGGGAAAAAATGCATTTCATACATTGTGGAATAAGGCTGTAAACATAAAATGTGAAAAAAGGTGAAGTGCTGTGAATTCTTTCCGAATGCACTGTATGATACAGTGTTATTTTAAAGCCTCATTGTGATCAAAGCGGCAGAAATGTTTCTTTACCCTTCCCCATATTTGTGCCTTGAGACAATCCTGTCTCAGAGGTCTACAGACAGTTCTTTTGACTTCATACTTGATTTGTGCTCTGATAGTGGAGCAGATAAGTTTGATTTTTGGCCAGAATTGTTCACTTGGTGATACAAGCATCAGATTTGGCATGAATGTTCTTCATAAATCAGTGTTTGAGAAAAAAGTGCGGGCCACTTGAAAATCCAATATGGCGGCCAGGTAGGGGTCAATGAAGAATTACACAGGGGTCAAAATTTAAAAATACTCCAGTCATATTGAAAGCTATACCACATTATGTGTCTGATCACAAAGATTTCAAAAAGATATAGTTTGGACCATAGACGTAGGAGGTGGGGGGGCAGGGGAGGCAACGCCCCCTGGGCTCGGCAAAATGCTCTAATTCGGGCAGATGGGCTGGGAAATTTGGGCATGGGCCATGTAGACTCTGAATACAGAACAGAATGACCTAAAATGTCAGACTTATTTTCGCAATTAATGTAAACTGTTATGTGCAGACGCGAGTTGAGGAGTGCGACCAGCATCTGACTGAACCCAGCGCTAAAATAACCAGAAAGCAGTTCCAAAACCAAAAACAAGTTTATTTCCCGTCTGTGCAATAATTGTGTACAACATAAATGTGCGGTTTGTCTGGTGAGGTGAAGGACGGCGCGCTCTCCAGCGCCCAAATGGATCGAAGCCCGACGCTTCTGGACCCAGACTCACCGCCGAACACCCCCCAGGTGGATACGACAAACTGACTCTGTGAAGGATGGAAAAGGTGAGGTAAGTCAACAGCTACAACAAATATCCTTCAAAGGCACACACTATCAGCAACACATTCAGGTCTGAATTTAAGCTTTATGTAAATGAGCAGCTTCTCACAACAGGTGGAGGATCATCATTCCGTACGCCACGGCAGTGAGAAGTGAGCTGCACAATTCTCATCAATGTTCAAATATACTGCATAACAAAATACCAAATTACTGTTAACACTTATTCAGACAATCATCACCTCTGATGTATGCTGACAGCATGTGTCCCTCACCCGTCCTCCTTCACAGGCACGATGTGTCAAACCCTGGCGCGGTCCTCAGCGTCTCACAAATGAACGTCACAAGGTCGAGTTCCCGGCAATTCTGCTTGAACCACTCATGGCTTAAATGCAGAACGCCATCTCATTATCTGCTTCAGCTGAAAGTCTTTAAGTTTACACGTGAGCATCATCCACAGGTGCAGCTAATAATGCTGATGAGGGTGAAGGACTCTTCAGCCAGCACCTTCTCCACAGACAAAAACCAGTTTGCATACCACCTGGAGAGCAAAGAAAAGAAAACAACACCAAAATGTCCAGCCAAACCCCCCAACACACAACAGTATCCCCCCATCAACGGGAAGCCTCCCGGCGACCGAACAGACCAGGCCCGAGAACAGTACCTCCCTCCGGGGTCCATGACAGGAAGCAGACGGCGTAACGCTCCCAAGCTGGAAGGCCAGCTGGCATCAACAAAAACCCCAAAAGAGTCCCATAAACAACCCAACATACAAGAAAAATACAAAACCCACCCAAACCCTTCCCAGGGGACCGTCCCATCCAACCCCAGGAAGAAAAGAAAAACACCCAAATCCAACAACCCAACATAGCCCCAACAACACAATACAAACATAAATTCACAAAGAAAAATAACAAACAACCCCCCCAGAACGACTTGCAGAGCCCAACACACCCCCCAGAAGACCTTTACCGCCAGTTCCAGGAGTAACAGCCAAAGCCGGAATCCCACAGAGGTCCCCAGGTATACATGGAGCAACAGCGCCCCCCAGAGGACCGTACCATCAACCCCAGGAGGCACCCTCCCCACAACCCAGGAACCCCAGACCCGGCCACACTTGGCTAGTCGGCCCCACAAGCCAATTCCCCCCCAGAGGACCGTCCCATCAACCCCGGAGGTGGAACCTGGAAGGAAACATAAAAAACACAAAAATCCAACCCCCGGCGGACCTCATTAAACCACCCCAGGGGCAAATAAAACAACCGGCAAACCCTGTTACCCCCCCCCCCCCCCCCCCCCCCCCCCCCCAGCACACCAAAAGACCCCAGATCACTCCCAGAGCCTATCGTCAGCTTAATTTTGGTGAACGGCACAAAACTACCAAGCTGGGGAAGGAAACAGGAAAAACTAACCCAGTCCCATCCCCTAAGCGCAGCGGAAAACCGGAAATACGTCCGGTGCCCCAAACCGACCATACCACCAGCCCATCGGGAGGGGTGGAACTACCGAAATGGCGAACGGCAACAGATCAGCCCACCACTCCGACTGAGGTATGTTCCCGCTGCACCACACCCTGGTAACACCAATGACGAATGGTCAAAGGCCCACCGGGGCTGGAGAGGAACCGGGCCCTAACCAAACCCAAAAAAACGCCCCTGACAAGACCCAGACCCCACCTCCTACGCCTATGGTTTGGACTATATATGACTGAATGTTATGGAGTTATGGGGTAAAAACAGTAAGAATGGTGACAAAGGTCAATTTCAGTTTGTACAGGGATCAAAAGTTAAAGTTGCTCCAATCTTTGTAAAATGTGATACAAATTATTGGTTGAGTTAATAGGGTTTTAAAAAGGAATAGTTTGCACCATGGATCATGCTCTTGTTACATTACATGTCACATGCCATAGAATCCAATGTCGACATTGTTTCACATGTACTTTGCAAACCAAGCATTCAACACAGTCAAAACTATTCCATGTATTAATCCTGGAGCATTTTTAAATTTTGACCCCTGTGTAATTCTTCACTGACCCCTACCTGGTCGCCATATTGGATTTTCTCCAACACTGATTTATATAAAACATTCATGCCACATCTGATGCTTGTATCACCAAGTGAAGGATTGTTTCAGATAGACAGGTGTGTGCCTTTCCAAATCATGTTCAATCAACTGAATTTACCCCAGGCGGACTATTAAGCTGTAGAAACATCTATGGAAACAGGACGCACCTGAGCTCAATTTTGAGGTTCATGGTAAAAGCTTTGAACACCTATGCGATTTCTTAGTTGTTGTTGTTGTTTATAAATAAAATGCAACACCCCCCCCCCCCCCCCCCCATTGCCATTATGGGGTACTTTGTGCAGAATTTTGAGTGAAAAAAAAAAAAACTAAAACAATTTCATCCATTTTGGAATAAGGCTATAACATAACAAAATGTGGAAAGTGCTGTTGTTCCTCTCCGTCTTTTGCTGGCTCGTCCGTCTGAAGCTTTTCAGTCTACAATTGGTGGCGGTATCCGGTCTGTTTGATCCTTTTAAGGATTTACAGTTTAGTTTGTGTTTTGTGCATTAATAAAACTTTTTTTTCTTTTACTTTACATATTTATAATGAACAGGTAAACTATACATGTCTGTTTGTTAATAAAAAATATTTATTACAATAAACAGGACGTTAAAGTGCAAACTTCGTTTTCTCCCCGAACGACATGAACGGGAAGCGATCGCAGCTCACAGCAACTCCCATTGAAAATAACAGAGAAACGACCTGAGCGTCTGACATTATTACATAAAACAAACGCAGTAACAACTTCTAAAAACCCAGTTAATATATCCAGGAGAGTTTTATGTTGCGGTGTTAATGCTGTTGTCCGTGTGCAACAGTGTAAGTGCAGCCTGATCAGATCGTCTCAGTGCAGTTCTCAAAATGTTAATGACAGCGCGCCTTTTTTGTTTGGAACCGGAAGTTGAAAATCACATGATGCGTCACGTCACACTTAACCGGATTGCATTTTCAGATGGCTGCCAGCCGCCAGAACACCCCGAAGAAGATGAACCAATCACAATGAGTTTTCCGACACATCGACCAATGACACGGCTTGTTACAGCTGAGTTGGAGCAGCGCGCTGTGCAGGATGGCGTCTTCATCAGATGAGTCTATTTTTGCTGCAGATGGTGAGACAGATAGTTATTTGTATTGCTGTATGCACCTAACTAATGCCAAAACCAAAATATTGAAATTCAGTGAAAAGAGCTGGGCTAAATTTAGAGAGTGCTGCAGGCGATGGCAGCCTTTAAATTGCCCTGAAGCTCTCATCGCCCTGTCCTTCGTCAACACGGACGTGGAGCCGCGTGCTGTTCTTCCAAGTGGTCTGCAGTACAGTGGACTGGTCAGAAAAAGGTAAGATTTTTTCCTGTGTAATTAGAACAACTTAGCCAAACGCTCACACAAGCCTTGCCCTGATAACACGAGTATGTAACTCGTGGGGAGTCTTATTATATCGCCGCCACGTTCGCGGACAAGACAACACGTATAAAAAAAAAAAATAGAAAACTTACAGAACGACCGATTTTTGTGTTATTAGTTGTTTTATTTTAATTTACAATTTTTAACATTTGTAGAAATGTGTATGTCTCATTTCGGGCGGTTTAGTGGTTAGCATTTTTGCCTCACAGCAAGAAGGTCATGGGATCGATTCCCACCTGTGGCCTTTATGTGTGGTGTTTGTGTGGGTTCCCTCCAGGTGCTCCAGCTTCCTCCCACATCCGAAGACCTGTAGGTTAGGTGGGTTGAAAACGTTATAATTGTGCAGGTCTGTCTTGCAAAGAGATCTTGATCTTAGTGGGACTAACTTGGTTAAAAAAATAAAATGTGTAAATATATTGTGCAAATAATTGCATTTTTATACTACAACCCCTGGCAATAATTATGGAATCGCTGGCCTCGGAGGATGTTCATTCAGTTGTTTAATTTTGTAGAAAAAAAGCAGATCACAGACATGACACAAAACTAAAGTTATTTCAAATGGCAACTTTCTGGTTTAAGAAACACTATAAGAAATCAGGAAAAAAAATTGTGGCAGTCAGTAACGGTTACTTTTTTAGACCAAGCAGAGGAAAAAATATGGACTCACTCAATTTTGAGGAATAAATTATGGAATCACCCTGTAAATTTTCATCCCCAAAACTAACACCTGCATCAAATCAGATCTGCTCATTAGTCTGCATACATGTACATGAAGAAATGTGGTGTCTGAGTATATGGGACTATTTCCGTTATTTCATGTTTAACTGTATTATTGCACACTAAGTGTAATTTGCACATGCTCTCGCATTTTTCAATTGTTTTCCTGCAGGAAACGCCGTGGCAATCCAGGATATCACCTTAAGTGCTATCGTCATTTCTGCAACATCAGCCATATCAAACGAGCTGAAGACAAACAGAAAAAGGCAGACCAGAGAAGAGACAGAGGTAGGAAAATCCATTGTTTACATAAACTGTCAGTTTAATTTACAGCACAAATTAGAATTTGTCATTTGCTTATAGTAATTTCATCCATTAATTCCCTATACCTGCAAACTCCAATCAGTGGTCACGGGGAGGCTGGAGCCTATCCCAGCAGTCATAGGGCAAGAGGCGGGGCACATCTTGGACAGGACGCCAGTCTGTCACAGGGCCACATATAGATAAACCCATTCACACACACACCTATGGTCAGTTTAAAGTTTCCTATTCACCGAACTTGCATGTCTTTGGAAGCGGGAGGAAGAACGAGCACCTGGAGGAAACCAACCTTAACATGGGGAAAACATGCAAACTCCACAGAGAAAGGACCAGACGCAGCCCGATCCCACGACCTTTTTGCTTTGAGGCAGCAGTGTTAAGCCAACAAACTGCTGCACAATATCAGGCATGAGTATACATTCAGTGGCCATTATGCTGCTGCAGCAAGTAAGTATAAGTATATAAGCATGTATAGATGCTCCACAAAGCCTGTGTGATGCCACCCACTGGTTTTCTATAGATTCCCGGAAGAGCCGAAATGAAGCCCGTGTCTGGGTTATGTTGTGGTGGCGCCATGTTCACAGCAGCTGAACGATGAACACATTAATGCATAAAGGGGTGGAGTGTAGGTGGCTCAATATGTTACAAAAGATGC
The DNA here is from genome assembly GCF_902500255.1 of Thalassophryne amazonica. NCBI lineage: Eukaryota > Metazoa > Chordata > Actinopteri > Batrachoidiformes > Batrachoididae > Thalassophryne > Thalassophryne amazonica. Next base: position 53,429,266 of record NC_047109.1, on the reverse strand, counting down.
CTCAACACGCCCCTCTCTTATAGCTCAAGCCACCTAAAGCCCTGGTCCCACCGAATAATGAAGGATGGATAATGATCCACATAGCATGTTTTTTTATTTTTATTTATTTATTTTTTGGAATGAGTCCAGTTATTCAACAGTCGTGGGAGAATAGTGGCTCTGAGATGCTCTTAGAGGCAGACTATTCGGCTAACGAGGCTCATCTCTCAGCGTGGTGCTAATTTCAAGAAGTTCAAAATTTAGCAACAGTATGGGGCGGTTTGTGTTTGAGGTACTACAAGAATTATAGAGGCATGTTTGTTCTGAGGACGAGGCGGTTAAAAGTGCATTATCCAAGCACCTGGCGGCTACGTGGACAGGATGGGCTATTTTGGACAACCTATTTTGGCTCCGCCCTCTTGCACACTTCATTGTGACAGTCCCACCTGCTTTGTGTGCTGGACGCTGTATATAAAATAATTATTTTGTGGCTGATTAATCATTTTCTGTCAGAGCTTGCCAGTTGAAAACACCTCTAATCGCTTCTGGAATCACAGAGGACTGTTACAGCTTGACACCCCCCCGCTGTCTCGTGCGCTGAGGTGGCGAACGTATTTGGATCAGCTTAAAAGAAGATAAGTATTTGTTTTTATTGTAATAGCATGGTAAAACAGTTGCATGTTCATTCCTTCTTTTTATAAGCAGCTGTAAAAGTATGTTTATGATTGATTTAACATCTTGTTATAATAGATCAGATGAGCTCCACTGTGTGTGCACACTGATGCAATGACTTGCACTCAACGAGCATTTACGCAGAACATCAACTCGCAAAAGAGTGATTTTGCAGACAATAACGGACAAACACAAAGTTAAAAGTTGGATCACCGGTGAGCCGCGGAAGAAATAAAGCCAGCGAGAAGCACATTTAATGACTCTGGAATACAGGTGAACTGCAGCCTGGTGCACGGATACACACACAGGCTGGACTCTGCAGGAGGGTCTTTTTTTTTGGACTGTTTAAAAAAAAAAAAAAAAAAGTGACATCTTGAATTTATGCTGTGAATTGAAAACACACTTAAAGGGACCACTTGTGGGAGTGGTGAAGACCAAGAGTTGGTCCAAACCCATGCTTAAACGTGCACCAACGTCACGTTACATGGTGCTACATGGATCATATGTGGTGACACGAGCCATTCAAGGCTGGACAGGCTCAAATGATAGGTCAGTCGTGGCTGATTAGAGGCTGATACCTGCCACATGTGGGGTACTTAGAAGCACATAGAGGCTTCTTCATAGCAGCTACGTGATAGATTTATACATGCATCATTATTCAAATAATAATTGAAATTTCTGGCAAATCCATACGTGGCTCATTATTCATGGCTTTAATATTCGGTGGGACAAAGGTTTAACCTGGGTTTGGGTAATTATTAACACTTATAAAATATTTTTGGGGACTGTGCGGTGGTTCTAACAGTTTACTTTGTTGTAGACATCATAAGTTATGAGCCGAGTATTTTGTCAGTAATCCTGCATTAAATGAACCTGATTGGTGAAGCTACCGACATCTGCTAAACGTGCTAATGTCGCTAGCATACAACTCTGGGTTTCCCATGTGCGTTCTAGCAAACTGCAGCTGAAATTTAGCATGTTCCTTTCAAGAAAATTCTCCCCTATATCATGTCATCATAAAGCTTTATAACTGGTGATGCAACAGACCAAAGTTGCCCTATGCACTGTTTCTCCAACCACAGAAGCCTGTAATTCTTTCAGGGTTGTCTTGGTGGCTTCCCCCACTAGTCTCCTTCCAGTATGGTTACTCAATTTTTGACAGATTTATCACATTCATTCTTCATGAATGAATGTAAATTAAGCCAGAGACATGTTCATTGACATAGAAATGTTCAAGAATCGATGTATATTAAAAGAAATTACAGTTGTTGTTGAAAGGTTACAGACACTCATCATAGGCTTGGATGTCATGGTAATTTTGGTCTGATAATGATGTCTTTCAACCGTTCCTTTGCCATGGTGGAATAATTGTACAGAATACATCATTAATGACTTTAAAAAAAAAAAAAAAAACCAAACAAACAATAATTGAGTACACGAGTCTGCGACCTGGATGAGCTCAGAAAATGAATGAATGAGTACACAAGTTGAAATTTATTTTGGATCTTCTCTGATCCACACAGCCACAATTATACATGCAGGCTCAAACGTACATTCACTTGAATCTTTTAATCAGTGGTACTAGAAGTTCTACAATGTCTTTTATCATGATAAGGCCACGGCCTATTAATTCCTTATTAGTGATGATAATTGACTACAACTGGTAGCTTCTCTTTACCAGCATAAAAAGGATGTGTTTGACAAGACTCTTTGGACTGACAATACTCAGAAAAATAAGAACGTCCATGAAGCTCAGTTAACATCTAAGAAGGAAAATTGTAGATTTACACAAGATGGAAAGGTCTCTTGGAGCGATTTCTAAATAAATGCAGATTCCAAGATCATCAGTTCAGATCATTGTGTGCAAGTAGAAGTTAGTCTGATGTGTCATCGCTTTACCACGGTCTGGAAGAAGACCAAAACTGTCTTCCTCAGATGATTGGAAATTGGTTAGAATAGAATAGAATGCTTTTTATTGTCGTCATACACAAGGTACAAAGAAATTAAAAGACAACTCCCGTAGTGCAAAGGTGTAAAAGTAAATATAAAAAGACAAATAAGAATATATACATGTATTTACAAGGGAGCCAGTAGGTGTATACAAATAGAAGTCTGTGCTATTCATTGCATTCACCTTTATAAAAAATAAATGTAATGAATGGTGCAGACTGAAGGCTAATGTGTATTCAATACTCGTATTGCACTTGGGTAGAACATGTTGGTGAGTCTGGATGTGTGGGCCTTGATGGACCGGTACCTCTTTCCTCAGCAGTGAGAGGCAGCAGTGAGAACAGGCTGTGCCCGGGGTGTGAACCATCGAAGCTGATGCTTCTGGCCCTGCGCAGACATCTGGTGTTATAGATGTCTGACAGAGAGGACAGCTGCGCTGCTATGATGTTCTGTGCTGACTTCCTGACTCTCTCCAGAGCCTTCTTGTCAGCCTGAAACCAGCTCCTGTACCACACCAAGATGCTGTTGGTGAGGATGCTCTCTACAGAACACCTATAGAAGGACAGCAGCAGTTTCTGTGACAGGTTGACCTTCCTCAGTGACCTTAAAAAGTACAGACGCTGCTGTGCCCTTTTTACAAGGGCATTGGTGTTGGTGCCCCATGTCAGGTCCTGAGAAATGTACAACCCCTGGCAATAATTATGGAATCACCGGCCTCGGAGGATGTTCATTCAGTTGTTTAATTTTGTAGAAAAAAAAAAAGCAGATCACAGACATGACACAAAACTAAAGTCATTTCAAATGGCAACTTTCTGGCTTTAAGAAACACTATAAGAAATCAGGAAAAAAGATTGTGGCAGTCAGTAATGGTTACTTTTTTAGACCAAGCAGAGGAAAAAAATATGGAATCACTCAATTCTGAGGAAAAAATTATGGAATCACCCTGTAAATTTTCATCCCCAAAACTAACACCTGCATCATATCAGATCTGCTCGTTAGTCTGCATCTAAAAAGGAGTGAACACACCTTGGAGAGCTGTTGCACCAAGTGGACTGACATGAATCATGGCTCCAACACGAGAGATGTCAATTGAAACAAAGGAGAGGATTATCACACTCTTAAAAGAGAGTAAATCATCATGCAATGCTGCAAAAGATGTTGGTTGTTCACAGTAAAAAAGTCCCTTCGGCTGCTCCCTTGTTTGCACTCGGGGTCGCCACAGCAAATCCAAGGTGGATCTGCATGTTGATTTGGCACAGGTTTTACGCAGTCAGCTGTGTCTAAACTCTGGACCAAATACAAACAACATGGGAAGGTTGTTAAAGGCAAACATACTGGTAGACCAAAGAAGACATCAAAGCGTCAAGACAGAAAACTTAAAGCAGTATGTCTCAAAAATCGAAAATGCACAACAAAACAAATGAGGAACGAATGGGAGGAAACTGGAGTCAACGTCTGTGACCGAACTGTAAGAAACCGCCTAAAGGAAATGGGATTTACATACAGAAAAGCTAAACGAAAGCCATCATTAACACCTAAACAGAAAAAAACAAGGTTACAATGGGCTAAGGAAAAGCAATCGTGGACTGTGGATGACTGGATGAAAGTCATATTCAGTGATGAATCTCGAATCTGCATTGGGCAAGGTGATGATGCTGGAACTTTTGTTTGGTGCCGTTCCAATGAGATTTATAAAGATGACTGCCTGAAGAGAACATGTAAATTTCCACAGTCATTGATGATATGGGGCTGCATGTCAGGTAAAGGCACTGGGGAGATGGCTGTCATTACATCATCAATAAATGCATAAGTTTACGTTGATATTTTGGACACTTTTCTTATCCCATCAATGAAAGGATGTTTGGGGATGATGAAATCATTTTTCAAGATGATAATGCATCTTGCCATAGAGCAAAAACTGTGAAAACATTCCTTGCAAAAAGACACATAGGGTCAGTGTCATGGCCTGCAAATAGTCCGGATCTTAATCCAATTGAAAATCTTTGGAAGTTGAAGAAAATGGTCCATGACAAGGCTCCAACCTGCAAAGCTGATCTGGCAACAGCAATCAGAGAAAGTTGGAGCCAGATTGATGAAGAGTACTGTTTGTCACTCATTAAGTCCATGCCTCAGAGACTGCAAGCTGTTATAAAAGCCAGAGGTGGTGCAACAGAATACTAGTGATGTGTTGGCGCGTTCTTTTGTTTTTCATGATTCCATAATTTTTTTTCCTCAGAATTGAGTGATTCCATATTTTTTTCCCTCTGCTTGGTCTAAAAAAGTAACCGTTACTGACTGCCACAATTTTTTTTTTCCTGATTTCTTATAGTGTTTCTTAAAGCCAGAAAGTTGCCATTTGAAATGACTTTAGTTTTGTGTCATATCTGTGATCTGCTTTTTTTCTACAAAATTAAACAACTGACTGAACATCCTCCGAGGCCGGTCATTCCATAATTTTTGCCAGGGGTTGTATGTTCCCAGGAACTTGAAGTGACTGACCTTCTCTATGGTGTCTCCCTGAATGAGAAGTGGAGGGGGGAGTTCCTCCCTCTTCTGCCTAAAATCTAGCACCAACTTCTTTGTCTTTGAGTGTGCCAGGTTATTTAGGGAGCACCAAGTAGTGAGGTTCAGGTCCTCCTCTCTGTAGGCCGTCTCGTTGTTATGAATCAGCCCAACCACAGTAGTGTCATCCGCAAATTTGACAAAGTAGGATGTTCAGGAACCACCGAAACCCAGGCCTGCCATGAACTGGAAACTGCTGGAACTCCAGCATTACTGTCTACAGTGAAGCAGGTTTTACATCTCCATGGACTGAGAGGGTGCCGACCAAGAAAGATGTTCCATAATCGACACCTTTGAGCTAGACTGAAATTTACAGCTACCCACATGGACAAGCCAAATGCCTATTGGAGAAAAGTTTTATGGCCAGACAGGACAAAGACTGAGCCATTTGGCCACAGTGACAAGAGGTATGTTTAGAGGGGTAATGGAGAGGCTTTCAAACCTAATAACACTCTACCAGCTGTCTAGCTTCACGGTGGAAGCATCATGTTCTGGGGCTGTTTTGCTGCCAGTGGTACTGGTGCATTGCATAAAGTGGATGGATTAATGAAGAAGGGTGACTACTTCCAAATTCTTTAGCGTCACTTCAGATCATCAGCTAGACAGTTGAAAATTGGCCACAATTGAGTGTTCCAACAGGACAATTATCTCAAACACATAAAGCTGGTTGTCGATTAGATAAAGCAGATTAATGGGGCTACTCCACAGAGTGCTGTTCCTTCCAGTTTCATCCCGAATAGCAAATTGGGGCAGGTTTTAAAGCATAGTAACTTTCTGATCCATATTTGCCTATCTTGATCAAACTTGATATACACTCAACAAAAATATAAACGCAACACTTTTGGTTTTGCTCCCATTTTGTATGAGATGAACTCAAAGATCTAAAACTTTTTCCACATACACAATATCACCATTTCCCTCAAATATTGTTCACAAACCAGTCTAAATCTGTGATAGTGAGCAGTTCTCCTTTGCTGAGATAATCCATCCCACCTCACAGGTGTGCCATATCAAGATGCTGATTAGACACCATGATTAGTGCACAGGTGTGCCTTAGACTGCCCACAATAAAAGGCCACTCTGAAAGGTGCAGTTTTATCACACAGCACAATGCCACAGATGTCGCAAGATTTGAGGGAGCGTGCAATTGGCATGCTGACAGCAGGAATGTCAACCAGAGCTGTTGCTCGTGTATTGAATGTTCATGTCTCTACCATAAGCCGTCTCCAAAGGCGTTTCAGAGAATTTGGCAGTACATCCAACCAGCCTCACAACCGCAGACTACGTGTAACCACACCAGCCCAGGACCTCCACATCCAGCATGTTCACCTCCAAGATCGTCTGAGACCAGCCACTCGGGACAGCTGCTGAAACAATCGGTTTGCATAACCAAAGAATTTCTGCACAAACTGTCAGAAACCGTCTCAGGGAAGCTCATCTGCATGCTCGTCGTCCTCATCGGGGTCTCGACCTGACTCCAGTTGGTCGTCGTAACCGACTTGAGTGGGCAAATGCTCACATTCGCTGGCGTTTGGCACGTTGGAGAGGTGTTCTCTTCACGGATGATGCGAAGGAGATGTGTTGCACTGCATGGGGCAAATGGTGGTCACACCAGATACTGACTGGTATCCCCCCCCAATAAAACAAAACTGCACCTTTCAGAGTGGCCTTTTATTGTGGGCAGTCTAAGGCACACCTGTGCACTAATCATGGTGTCTAATCAGCATCTTGGTATGGCACACCTGTGAGGTGGGATGGATTATCTCAGCAAAGGAGAACTGCTCACTATCACAGATTTCGACTGATTTGTGAACAATATTTGAGGGAAATGGTGATATTGTGTATGTGGAAAAAGTTTTAGATCTGTGAGTTCATCTCATACAAAATGGGAGCAAAACCAAAAGTGTTGCGTTTATATTTTTGTTGAGTATATGTAGTAATTTCGACCATCATCAGCACCAGCTTTGAAATCAGGGTCAAATGTTCCAAAATTTCATCCCAATTTATAAAATCTTGCTAGTGCGTGGTAACTTCCAGGTGTTTGTAGTCTTTTAATAGCTTCAGTCATGTTTGAACATCTTAAAATTGGGTATTCCTAGTGAGTACAGCTTGAAACCCGTTTGATCGTGCTCCGTCAGGGTAAACATTTGAAGCCGGAGCACTGTTTGTTGATGTTCTGACCGAGGGGGCAGCTCTTTACTTTTGTTTTCTGGTGGGTTGCCAGGTCTTCTTTGGGAAGGCCATCCCAGAAGCTTAATGTATATATTTCAGCCTTTTTTTTAATTTTTTTTTTTTTACAATTTTGACCCTGTGTGGATTAGAGAAGATTCAAAATCATTTCAAACTTGTGCACCCAGTTCTTCTTTTTTTTTTTTTTTTTTTTTTTTAAGTCATTAATGGTGTACGCTGTGCAGCCATTTCAAACTGGCAAAAGAACAGTTCAAAGACATCATTAATAACCCAAAGTTACCGTGATATTCATGCCCGTTATGAGTGTATGTAAACCGTTGACCACACAAAACATGAAATATTTTGGCTTTGTACGGTCTGAAATGAAATAAGTGTCAAATTAAAGATAAGAATCACTGTGGGGTTTTCTTTTCTTTTCTACATCTTCTGTATCATCCCTGACTTGGTGTTGTACGTAACTGAACTGGGATAGCCTGTTATGAACCGAGCCCAACTGATTGTATTGGAGGTTTGGTGGTGACACAATATTGATATTGGGGAGCAAAATTCTGATACCGATATATCTGCCACTATATAAATAAAAAAACAAATTGCACATTCCAAACATTTTTTCAAACCCTTATGACAAAGAAATATAATTAAGCCTTTATTTATACAGTTTAAACAGGAACTTTATTATAAATAACTATAAATAGTATAACCAACAACCAACCAGCATACGTCACGCTGTCGCTAGCATTTGCGTAAAATAGACTTCTTGTCTGTTTTGGCCCCGCCTTACTGGTGGCATAGTGACCACTTGTCTCTTGTGGCTGTAAAACACCCACTCTGATTGAAAATGTCAATTGGTCACTTTGCCTCTATCTTACAACTTAATGTGGTTTTAAACAATAATATCACAATGCCCTCTGCTGGACAAACTATGTAATGACTCCATTTCCAACAGCTAGTGTTTTTCCAAGGTCTTTGTTGAGTAAAATAAGTTTTCATGTCTCCAAAAAGAACAGACACCAATATGTTTCCAGACAATTGTAAAATAAGTTGTGTTCCCACTTTGTCCTGTGCAAAGGTGGAGATAATACCGGTGCTGGTCCTTCAGAGGGAGGCGTTCAGGAAGAGCCCAGTTCTACTACACAGGAATTGACAGGTACAGTAGGAGAAATAGGTGACATAAGTGAGATTTACAGTCAGATATGACTATGAACAATAGAACAAAACATAATTATTTATACCAAGAAGAACTGTTTAAAGAATAGTATGATTGTAAAGATTACACTCATTTGGTAAGGTACAACAAGCAGCAGCCATAGAGGATCCTGGAGAGATGCAGAGCCCATTGCGAGCACAGAACGAAGACTGAGCTCTGTCATGTGAGATACACAGTAGGCCACGACAAGAAACGGAGGGACAGACATATAGTCAATTTGATAACAATAGATAAAGCAAAGAGTATAGAAGCATGTTGTTTCGTAGTTAGTTACTGATACAACCCCTGGCAAAAATTATAGAATCCCCGGCCTCGGAGGATGTTCATTCAGTTGTTTAATTTTGTAGAAAAAAAGCAGATCACAGACATGACACAAAACTAAAGTCATTTCAAATGGCAACTTTCTGGCTTTAAGAAACACTATAAGAAATCAAGAAAAAAGATTGTGGCAGTCAGTAATGGTTACTTTTTTAGACCAAGCAGAGGAAAAAAAAATATGGAATCACTCAATTCTGAGGAAAAAATTATGGAATCACCCTGTAAATTTTCATCCCCAAAACTAACACCTGCATCATATCAGATCTGCTCGTTAGTCTGCATCTAAAAAGGAGTGAACACACCTTGGAGAGCTGTTGCACCAAGTGGACTGACATGAATCATGGCTCCAACACGAGAGATGTCAATTGAAACAAAGGAGAGGATTATCACACTCTTAAAAGAGAGTAAATCATCATGCAATGCTGCAAAAGATGTTGGTTGTTCACAGTCAGCTGTGTCTAAACTCTGGACCAAATACAAACAACATGAGAAGGTTGTTAAAGGCAAACATACTGGTAGACCAAGGAAGACATCAAAGCGTCAAGACAGAAAACTTAAAGCAATATGTCTCAAAAATCGAAAAATGCACAACAAAACAAATGAGGAACGAATGTGAGGAAACTGGAGTCAACGTCTGACCGAACTGTAAGAAACCGCCTAATGGAAACAGGATTTACATACAGAAAAGCTAAACGAAAGCCATCATTAACACCTAAACAGAAAAAAAAAACAAAGTTACAAAGGGCTAAGGAAAAGCAATCGTGGACTGTGGATGACTGGATGAAAGTCATATTCAGTGATGAATCTCGAATCTGCATTGGGCAAGGTGATGATGCTGGAACTTTTGTTTGGTGCCGTTCCAATGAGATTTATAAAGATGACTGCTTGAAGAGAACATGTAAATTTCCACAGTCATTGATGATATGGGGTTGCATGTCAGGTAAAGGCACTGGGGAGATGGCTGTCATTACATCATCAATAAATGCACAAGTTTACGTTGATATTTTGGACAGTTGAAAGGATGTTTGGGGATGATGAAATCATTTTTCAAGATGATAATGCATCTTGCCATAGAGCAAAAACTGCGAAAACATTCCTTGCAAGATGACACGTAGGGTTAATGTCATGGCACAGGGTCAATGTCAACGAGCAGATCTGATTTGATGCAGGTGTTAGTTTTGAGGATGAAAATTTACAGGGTGATTCCATAATTTTTTCCTCAGAATTGAGTGATTCCATATTTTTTTTTTTCCTCTGCTTGGTCTAAAAAAGTAACTGTTACTGACTGCCATAATATTTTTTTCTTGATTTCTTATAGTGTTTCTTAAAGCCAGAAAGTTGCCATTTGAAATGACTTTAGTTTTGTGTCATGTCTGTGATCTGCTTTTTTTTCTACAAAATTAAACAACTGAATGAACATCCTCAGAGGCCGGTGATTCCATACTTTTTGCCAGGGGTTGTAAAATGACAAGTGTTTTTCCTTCTTGACTACTGCCTGCTGAGGATTGTGATGACAAAGACACAGATTCAGGGTCCAGGACAAGTATTTGAAGAGAGAGACAAGGACGGAGATGACGATGCTGAATTGAATTTGCTGTAGACCTGCATAATTTATTAATTTTTTTCCCAGTGTTGTTGCATTGAATATTGGCCTGTAGCTGGCATCTAAATAATTTGCTGACAAAACAGGCTTGGACATTAAGCATTTTGTCCCAAATGTCAGTAGGACAAGTGAACAGTTTCACTTTTTTGTATATAAAATGGGACTTGTCCCAAATCATAAATCAAAATTTCTTTCAGGATGTTAAACAAAGCTCTGCTGAACCCATTACTCCCACATGTGATTTTTGCCCGTATTCAATATGCAGATATTTTCAGATTTGTTTTGGCCAAGAACGATGTTTATATTGATACATAAACATGGGGGGGGGGGGGGGGGGTCATCTTTAATTTCATTAATACAATGAATATTTAAAGAATACAAAGTGTCTCCTGCACTAGAATTGACTGACATTGTATTAAAGATAAATGCTAATTTAACTGAAAGTAACATTTTCCAGTATCTTTATTTTAAATGGATAATAAAATTAATAAACCAACTTCTAAATGTAATGTATTATGCTTATAATAACAAATTACATTTTTTTTTCTTACATAAAAGTTACTAAAGGTGAACCTCATTAGCTCACAGTTTCAGATGACTCGCAGTTCATTTTGTGGACCCCAACTTGTGCGAGTTGTACAGGTGAACCTCATTAACTCCACTGAGTAAAGCTGAAAAGCAAGTTACGCATACGCACGTTAACAGGGTTCACCTGTAATTTTTTTTTTTTTTCAGCACATTGCATGTAGTGAAATTGTAAATTCCTGAGAGAACAGAGTAAAATGAAATACATCTTACCTCATTGCCCTGACAAAACATAAGCCATCCATGAAGTTTAGAATTTGTGGCTAGTGTCCAGGACTGTCATAGTCCACCTTGTTATCTGTTAGTTCTTTTGGGTACTGAACAACATGAGTGCATTGTCAGCTTGATATGACATTCCAAAAACTTCAAATACCAGCCAATCGAGGCTCTGAAGTTCTGGCCCCGTATCCTCTGTGCATCTAAAAGTCCTCTCAAAGAGCTCCTAACTTAGACTAAAATATCCTGTCAAGGACACCCAGCCTCAGAGAGACCCAAGAGGTGTCAGAGCAACTCTGGGCAAGGAATTGACAAACTCCTATCTTAATGAGGTGGCGGGGTTGACCCTGTTGCTAGGTATGACGTGGTCCTGTAAGAACTGTGATTGGTTGTCACAGAAAGGGAAGGGGAAAGAAAATGCACTCTGCACTCCTACATATGGATGAACAGTAAAATCAACCGATCATATAACCTGAACTGCATTAAGAAATGCGTAATCATGAAAATAATTTAATGTCATGATGGTGACACTCGGCAAAATAACTGGAGCAGGTCGCTGGGGCCGGTCGCTAAACCTCTAAATTTTTGTGCTGCAAAGCATTATGGGAGTCCTGGGTTTTGGGGTTTTAAATGTTATTGTGGTTCATGTTAGTTTAACAGTGTTGTTAGTGTTATTGATTTATTGTGTTTTTGTAGTTCAGTTGATTTAGTGAGTTAAATGTCACCATGTTGTCACTGTAAGTGAAAAGTGTATTGTTTGATGCCGTCCCTGTGTTGTTTTATCTGTAAAATAAGACCCCCTCCTAGTGGCAGAGTGCCAAAAAAACAAAAGCTCTCACTTGTCTTTCATTATTCCACGCAGTTTACCCCAAAATTAATGGTTAAACAGCTTGAAGATGTTTGAACATGTCTCATTCACATGCCGATTATCTACATATTACAAGTGTGAGTTTAGTAAGTTTAATGTCAGTGCATAATCTAATTGTAAATACATTAAAATTACATGCATGACGCAAGAACGTGAAAACACTTATTTCCATTGTTGTCCATTTAAAAATCAAATGACAAAATAGAAGTAATAAAAGAAAATATCAAATACTGATAATAATACAGATAATGATAATATTAATGTGTGAATATAACAACCTAAACAATTTATGAATACATTAAGACAAATGAACATAAAGTAATTACGTAGATCAAACTGGCAGTGTGTTATTGACTCTCTGTCATCCTACGCACGGGGAATATCTCTCCTTCCTCTGTCTTCCGACATCTTGTTTGCTTAAGACACTCTTGGTCTTCTTAAAAGTCCTCCTCACTGCTCTTACCAGTTTGGCACCTTAGGAGCTCTAAGGTCTAAGGTGCTTTGCGAACAACTTTCATCTTACCAAGGGAAAATTCTAAGAAATGTGTAAGAATTCGAGGAATTCCAAAATTTTTCTTAGAATAACATCACTGGGAGCGATTTTTAGACTTAGGCTGCTTTGTGGATACGGGCCCTGGTTTCCATGTTGCTTATGCAGCTGCAGTGCTTGAAATGTCAGACTCTTCCCTGTCACGCGGACGCCTGCCGTTCTCCTTTCATGGAACCAGTTTAGCAGCTCCCCTTCAGTTTCCTCATAACGCACTTTCCTCCCCCCACCAGGCAGGGGATTTGCTGTTTTGGCCAGGGTTGCAAGCTTATCCTTGTTCCTACACCACTCCTAGATGCGTTTCCCTATCAACATAGCATTAGAGGTCTCCAGATGATCTAGAATGCAGCTGCTCATGCTTTGAGTCAAACATGAAAGCTTTACCTCAGTGCTGGCATCTCTCTATTGTTTGCCTGTTCAAATAAGGGCAGATATTAAAGATTTGTTGCTGATTTAATAAGATTTTGCATGACTGTGCACTGTCCAATACCGCTGATTTGATTCAGCCACTGCGCTGAGATCACAAGAGGCTATGTGGTCCAAATGTTAGGAAGAAATCAGCAGGTGATCAGTCACTTTATTTTTTATTTTTGCTCTCTTTTTTTTTTTTTTTTAAAGTCATTAATGATATATGCTGTACAATCATTCCACCCTGGCAAAAGAACAGTTCAAGGACATCATTAAAAGCTGAAAATTATCATGACATTCATGCCCATGAGTACATGTAATCCTCTGACTACAGCTGTATTATAGGCCCATAATCTTGCCAGTATGGGAAAGTCTACTTTTTATGACTAAAATGAGCAAGAAAATGTGACGGAGAAATGCCTATCATTTAAGTTTTGAATTGCACCAGATTGCATGTAATATTTCAAAATTTCCTGCTGGAGGTCCCCTGGACTGCCCTCTAGGTGCTGCGGCCCTGTAGCCGCACAAGGTAGTTGGTCTCACTACCATCTTGTAAACTTTCCCCTTCACTCAAGCAGATATCCTATCACAGATCACTCCTGCCTCATTTCACCTCTGCACCACACTCCCCATTACTTTGGATAGTTGACCCCAAGTATTTAAACTGATCTACCCTCACCACCTCTACTCCTTGCAACTGCACTATTCCACTAGGTTACTTCTAATTCACACACAAGTACTCAGTCTAGCTCCTGCTGACTTTTATTCTCCCTCTCTCCAGAGTGCATCGCCACATCTCCAGGCTAGTCTAAACCTGGTGTCTACTTTCACTACAGAGCAGTGTCATCTACAAACATCATAGTCTATGGGCAGTCCTGTCTGAACTTCTCCATTAATCTCTCCATCACCATTGCAAACAAGAAAGGGCTCAGAGCTGATCTTCGGTGCAATCCCACCTCCACCTTGAATGCATCTGTCATTCCTACTGCACATCTCAATATTGTCACACTGTCCTTGTACATATATTGTGCCACCCTCACACTCCAGACTTCCTCATACAATTCCACAACTCTTCTGTTGACCTTCTGCCATAAACGTTCTCTAAATCAATTGTTCTCAAACCGGTCCTCAACGACCACCTAATCTACACATTTTATATCTCTGCCTGCTCTGCCACAAGCTGATTTAGGACATTCAGGTGTGCAACCAGTCACGTACTAACGGACACATGACTGAACTAATCAGCTTGTGGCAGTGTAGGGAGGGATGGAAAATGTGTAGGATAGGTGGTCCTTGAGGAGCAATTTGAGAACCACTGCTTTAAATCCACAAGCACAGTGCAAATCCTTGGCTTTCTCTATACTTGGCTTTCTCTACACCAGCACTCTGAGCAAACATTGCATCTGTAGTGCTCTTTCTTGTCATGGAACCATATTGCTGCTCACAGATCTTTACCTCTTTTCTCAGCCAAGCTTCCAATATTCTTTTCAATAACTCGATGCTGTGGCTGATCAACTTTATGCCTCTTTAGTTACTACAGCTGTGCACATTACACGTGGTCTCAAAAATCAGAACCAGCACACTTCTCTACTTCTCAGGCATCCTGTCGCTTTCCAAGATTTTACTAAGCAATCTGTTTAGAAACTGCCATTTCTGTGCTTCCATTGGAATGTTATCTGGACCCCCACTCTTCATCCTCTTCATAGTTGTCCTTATGTACCTGATAGCGGAATCACATATCCGCCACTTGTGTTCATGCTACCTGTATCAGATTTAGTCCTAATCTGTCTGTCAGTCTCATGCTCCATTTTACTGCCACTCGTGAACAACACCCCAAAATTCTTACTATAGTTCGTAATAATTTAGGTGTTTAGTCGCCAATAAATTGACTTAATGTTAAAGAAGAAATGGAAATAAGTGTATGGTGTCTATGAATTCATGCATAGTCCTTTGCTGTTCACGGCCTGTATATAAAACACTTAACCCTTTTTGATGATTTGAGGAGAGTTTGGATATTTTAGAAAAGCTAAAATGTAGTGGGGCCTGCTATAGCTTATTTATGTAATTTTGTTTTTGTTTTTTCCTCAGCTAATGCAGAAGACCACTTAACATCTCTCACTGGGACTCATGAGGAAACTGCAAAAGAACAACATGGTGTGCACTTATCCAAGTGGCTTTTGCGCTCATCAATATCTGATGGCCAAGTTCAACCTCTTCCTGGCAAAAAACATATTTTGCCTGTTCAGTGTGTCATCTGTAGGCGTATTAAGTACACCAAAGAAAAGCTAACACGCAAGCATATGAAAGAACCGCTAATTCATTGTGCAGCTGTGCATGGTGATCACTTGCTCAAAGCAGCAAAAATCAAACAAGATGAGCAACTGTTACTTGATATTCAAGAAAGAGATCTCATAGCAGTAGAAGTGAAATACCACCGCTCTTGTTATCGGAAGTACATAGCCTGGAATTACAAGTCAAAGGGAAATGCTAACACTGCACCGCGAGAATATAAGCAGTCATTTCAGAAATTTTATGATGAAATCATTCAGGAAAAGCTAATCCAAGGAAAAGAGGTCTGGCCACTTAGTGAACTTAACAAAATCTTCATTCAGATGATAAAGGAAGTGGAAGGTATAGATGCCAAAGGATACAAAAGTGGTAGGTTAAAAAAACGAATTCAAAAGTCAAATCCATGTATTTGCTTTTGTAGGCCATTACATTTGTGTAAGAGTGACATTGTGTTTGTGGGTGATCTGACGGTCCAAAATGTTGTTAAAGATGCTGTTGGCCAGATGTCATTGATCCAAAACAAAAGTACTAGTTATCCTTCAGGTCTTGGTCATGGCCAAAGCTGTTCTTCAGTCAGTGAAGCTAGATCCAATATGTTCCTGATGGCTACTAAGTCTGAAACTAGCATTCCCCCTGCCAAGGACTCTCTGAAAAAGCATCCGGAAAGGGCAGATTATCAGGCTGCCAATCACAGACAGTCCTTCAAGCAGGATCCTCAGGTTCATAGTCCAGATGGACATGGGCAGAAGATCATAGGTGATTTGGAGATAAGTAGGGAAGCTCAGCCACCACTGCCGGACTATATACTTGACTTGATTAACTGCAGCTGTAAGAAAACCAACTGTGAACCACTAGCATCAGGTGCCAAAGGCGGGTGCTTGTGCCGAACATATAATGTCCGTTGTACAGATCTGTGCGCTTGTGTTGGTTGTGAAAATTATGTTCCCACAGAGAACCTGCGTAGATAATTGGGATTCTAAAAGTAAAAATGGGGAAGTTGACATCACAATGAATTTAGATTGTGAGAAGCTGTTCAAATATTCGTTAACACTTGTGTGATACACTTAACTTTACATAATTAGTTTATTTTGTGATCAGATTTTCTCAGGGTTAAAATTTGATACTGTTTTAAACTTGAGAAGTTGGTGAAACTATGAAAATTATTTTTGTATCAAAGGATTAAATGAAACATCCTAAGATACAGGAAATTAACTGATTGTGTACACATTGCTTTGTGTACTTACATATTTACAGCATTTCTTTTAGAAATTGTCATGATAAAAGCATTCCTTGTGTTTCATAAGGATGGATCCAGTACATGGGGTAGGGGGTGTTGGTCATGTTTTCAGACATAAAATAAAAAAGGAATATTTTCACATAACAAAATTATGGCCTTCATAAGTACTGAGGCTACATCTTTATTTTATTTTATGGTCAGGATTATCATAGCGTGTTTGTGTGTGTGTAAGTAATTGTATGATTCTGTTGACTGAAGCATTGTAAACAGGAATTTTGTTAAAGTTGAAATGAAGCCCGTGCTCGCATTATCAAAGTGGCTAAATAATTCAAGAATACTGTACTACAGGTGGAATTTGAGATATGAATGAGTCCTCCTGACATTAAAGGACATGTCGCACCTAAATCATAACAATTAAGATTTAGGCTGTTAGTGACCATCCGATGATCCACCAGGATTAGTTTGTGCATTTCCGTGACTGGTTTCAAAGTATATGGCATTCGCAGCAAACGGCTATGGAGACGTCCGAAAAAAACAAAGTACTCGTGAGAACTCAGCGTTCCCAGCGTGCACTTCAATGGAATGTAGCTGCTAATGTTAAGAACTGAGGCACAGATTAATTCCAGAGTTTACATAAGTGTGATGTTGTGTTATGATGACTTGTTTTAAAGTGAAAAGTGTTCATTTTGATGCAGTTATGGTAAAAGCTGCAGCTCTGAGAAGGTTTAGTGCACCTGCAGCCACACACACACACACACACACACATTCCAGCTGCAAATTCACACTCAAAGTAAAAAAAAAAAAAAAAACTTGCCACAAAACACAAAAGGGGTAAAATCCTAAACATGCCAGACTTACTGTTATAGATTTAATTCCAAATGTAAACGCCACACAATCTAAAGAAGTGCATGCAAGATCGTCATCTACAGCTCCCTTTAGTTCTCTGACGATTGTGACATGTAAAGTAACATCCATTAACTCCTGGAAATAATGTATTCTGACTTTTTCAAATGTAACAAATCCATGTCCGTGTCAGGAAGTCTGTTACAAACAGCATCATGGAGAGGTCCCCACGTCCATGTCCACAGCTTCAGTAACCAGCATCCACACAAACTGCATCACCACACTTTAGGTTCAAAAATCTGACACTCTGAAAATGTTAAGAGTTTCAGGGTGAAGTGTGTCATCTCCTGCCTGTAAATCTGAGCCATCACTTTTGAACGGCAGCTCAGAAGCTTCGTTTTCAGATGGAGCAGGTTTGTTTCCCTCTGTCAGTCATCCAGATGTTTCTGCTCGTTCTGAAATGTGCGTCACGCGGCGAGAAATGCAGAGAATTGCCAAGTGAGACGTTTCCCGGAAATGCACCTGCCAACGCTCAGAGAGAGGAATAAAATACATCAGCGACCACTAATTATTAGCACATGTATGCAGAGAGACTAATCAATCAAGAGTACTTTTATGTTGTCTTGCTAACTAGGACGTAAAAAACCATGCGGCATGCTTTAAATTAAAGAATAATCAGTTGGACAACAAAAAATTTTAAGCAAGGGAGAGAAAAAAATTAAGCATTTCCTGAAACCGACTTTTCCTTTGCCATTGGTTCGTGCACCCCTCCTGAAATGACAGAGGATGCGATTTTCGAAAGCCAAAATTTTATTAACACTCTATGTGCAACTTTTACCTCTGGCAAAATTGATAGATTTGTTCAGGAAGATCTGGGGCCTCATGTACAGACTTACTGACATGGCGTATGTGAAAACCCAGAAATTGGCGTACGCACCAAAAAAAAATCACATCTTTCCACTGTTATTTCACTTTTGATACATCTGAACGTTAGAGTGGAGATGGACGTAAGGCATTGGTTTTGTGCGTACACACACTTTGTACATGAGGCCCCCAAACTGTATTTCTTAAAATGATCAGGTAGCTTCTTGAGCAGCGATCACAGAACTAAAACTTTAAAATGAATTTTTTTTTATGCTTATTCAATGGCCTATAAGAAAGGAGAACCTGTGAAAGTTGTAGCACAAGTGTTAAACTAATCCAGAACACAGCTGGTAGAATGTTGACAAGGAAAAGTGATGATTTAACTGGCTCCCCTGTGAATCTTAATTGGAATAACTGGTTATAGAAAATGAGTGAATGTCTGTCCGTTAAGGTTCTGCTGCTAACATATGAGTACAATACGGAGTGGATGTGCTTCTCTTTATCTTCCTGAATACATTGTGTCAACCGGTGCCCTACAGTCGCATTTCACTAGTTTGCCGAGTGTTTTAGCATTGATGAAGTAGTCAGCAGGTTGTAGAGCTTTTGCCTATTGAGTTTCAGTTCTGTGGATTAATTGGTCACCAAACTATAGAAATCAAAGCTTACATTTTTTTTCCCAGTATTTACAGTTAATGAATTTATTTGTAATGAAACTTTGATTTACAGTGTGCTATGAAGCTGCTGGTGGTGAATTGTGTGATGTTTGCTAATGGTGCTTTGACTTTCAGCTTTCTAATTCTGTTTTAAATTGTAAGTTACTATATGTTCTTAAAAGCCCTTTTAGTCAATAAATAAATTTCTGTAGGAACTTAAGTTAATGAGTTGGTTCAGCACCCACTATAAGGCTGAGAAGTGTGATTCCTCTGTAAGTGGAATACACTCTCTGGTCCCCTTGGGGACCACCACCCAAGTTTGTCATCGAGCGGTACTGTCCCTGACTCTCATGCAATAATGTATAGGTGTGTCAGTCATTACAGCTGAACAACATCCACACAATTGAGCATCTGACAGGGATTTTCATCCGCTCCCAGCAACTCACCACTGATGAGTTTTTACCTCAGTGACTTCTGCTAGGCAGATGGCACCAGATCCGCACAAGTTTTCCATCCCTGTCTCCTCTATGAAAGGCATGTCAGTAGGGTTGAGGAAATCCTTCGCATTCTTTCTGTCACCTTACTATATATCCTCAATCCAGATTAGCAGTTCTCCACCCTTGCTGAACACAGCCTGGGCTAAGAACTGCCTCCCTTCCCTGAGTTGCCTGACAGTTTGCCAGAACCGCTTTGACGCTAACCAAAGGTCATTCTCCATGGCCTTTCCATCCTCCTTACACACTTGAGATTTTGCCTCGGCAACCACTGAAGCTGTAGTCTTTCTGGCCTGTTGTTACCCGTCTGTTGATTCCAGAGACCTCTGTGCCAACCAGAAACAAAAGGCCTCCTTCTTCAACCTGACAGCTTCCCTTACTGCCAATGTCCACCAGTGGAATCTTGGGTTGCCATCATGACAAGCACTAACAGCCGTCTGGGCACAGCAGAAAGCATCTGCCTCAACAGTGGAGGTCTTGGAACATGGACCACTCTGATTCCATGTCCCCATCCTCCCTTGGGACATTGGAGAAGTTTCTTCAGAGGTGTAAGTTGAAGGCCTTCCACCAAACATTCCAAGAAAACCCTCACCAAATGTTTAGGCCTTCCAGGTCAGTTTGGTGGCTTACTCCATCATCTGACCCTACTCATTGCCAGGTGTTGATGAGCTGACAGTTCCACCCGATCTTCTCCAAATGTTCAAGTATACAGGGTAATTATCCACCAAATGGTAGGGGTGTCACGGGCTGTAGAAAACCCACAGTTCAGATTGAGTATGGCTTTTTTTTTTTTTTTTGAGCCACATTGGGTCATTTTCAGATCACCCGCCACCCCCCAAAAAAAAACAACTTACTGAGCAAAGAAAACAAGGGACTTTTGCATGTGTTCCTGAATGAAAAATGAAAATAAGGTGTCCAATGTTTTACATAATATGATCTGTTACACTGACACCAAATAGAAATTGTAGTTAGGATTTTGCAGCTGGCATTCTGGAGCCTGTGCTCATGACAAAGGAGCCAGCACCTCGTGGACTGATTGAGTTTACTGTTTGTCGCCTACTACATGCACTACAGGAGCTTGTTGCTGCAAGTCAAAAGAAAAAAAAAAGTGATGCTTTGAGGCATGTAGGTACAGGGCTGGTAAAGGCTGCGAGATCAAGAGCCCACTGGATGATTTCAGTGATAATAAAAATTCGAGTTCTGAATGAAACAAAACTGTCATAGCAATGTTAGCTTATCAGTTAAATTAGGTTTTTCGAGTAATAGTTATTGTGGATGGTTTGTCTTTTGCATGTTTGTAATGTGGAATGTATTTGTTACTTGTACAGTGTGTCAGCCTTCACATTAAATAACACATATCCTCTCGTACCCTGTTTGGTGAATGTAGAAATTGTACACATACACACATCAGGCAGTAATTGATCTCACTGCTTTTCGTTTTCTGGGTTGTAAGAGGTGTAATGTGTGGAGCCCCAAAACACAATTGGAACATAACCTTTTTTTTTAAAACAATGTATTAGCGTATTTGTGTCTCGCACGTGCTCCAGTTATTGATGGCGATGACACCATACCTGTTTAAAAAAAAAAAAGCCTGTACCACAATTTACCTGGATGTGTTCCAAAGAGCACAGTAGATAAGTGAAAAATCATTCACTTAGTGAGACAAGCACCAAATTTGTCTTGGACATGGCTCTGGGGTTAACTTTTTACTTTTTCAAAAAAAAAAAAAGACCAAAAGCCACTCTAAAAATTAAAATGTCCCCCCCCCCAACATAGCCACCAATGTAGAAATGCTCATTTTGACACATTGATGGTTCATCTTGCAGCAGGGCAATGCCCCCTAAGCATGCAGCCAAGATATCAAAGGTCTGGCTTCAAGATAACTGTGAAAAACCCAATCTCACACCATGTTGTGACATCATGAAAAGTAAATTAATCTATGGTTCATGCTCCTGTCCCGAAAAGCACTGCATTTTCATGACAGGAGCATGAAATATGGGGTGAAGTGGGGGTTAGGGAAGGGAGGGTTAGAAATGGTAAAAAAAAAATAAAAAAAAGTCACAAAAATGTGGCTCATTTTGTGACGGGAGCATGGGGGAAAAAAAGAGCATGAGACTGGGCAGCAGTGAATGTCCTTGAGTGGCCCAACCAGAGCCCAGACCTGAATCCGATTGAACATCTCTGGAGAGATCTGAAAGTGGCTGTGCACTGACACTCCCCATTCAAGCTGATGGAGCTTGAGAGGTGCTGCAAAGAGGAATGGACAAAACTGCCCAAAGATAGGAGCACCAAGCTTGTGGCATCATATTCAAGAAGACTTGAGGCTGTAATTGCTGCCAAAGGTGCATCAACAAACTTTAGAAAAGGGTGTGGATACTTATGGACATGTGATTTCTTAGTTTTTTATTTTTAATACATTTCCAATAAACAAAACAAAAAAAAATGTCATGGTGTTGTGTGTAGAATTTTGAGGGGAAAAATGAATTTACTCCATTTTGGAATAAGGCTGTAACAAAATGCTGAAAAAGTGAAGCGCTGTGAATACTTTCCAGATGCCCTGTCCACAGGGTATCAAATGTTTCTGTGTAGAGCATAAAAATACTTTGAATAGTCATTTATGTCATTATTTGCGCTTCCTTGTACTGAGAGAGACTTTCTTTACTGATGACCTACACAATACCTGACAAACTGAACCTAAAATAAATAACAAAAATGTATATGTTGTATTCACAATAATAGCAGAGAGTTTAAAAAAGTGAGTAAATGGAATATAGTTTTTATTTCCATACACGCAAATGCATTGAGAACACTGCACATTCTATTCCAAATAAAAAAAAAAAAACAAATATTAGACTTCCAAAAAAAAGCATTTTTCTTTCTGTGGAAAAAATGGGCATCAAAGAGATGGCCCTTATTTAAGGAAAAAGGCAGCAAATGTATTTCTCTCTGAAAACCTGAGTAAAATGGGTAAAATGAGTAAAAATGTCGTTCCACACATTGTTCAGAAGAAGAGCGTACTTTGATTAAAAAGTTGGTTGGACAGGGGAAAACTTGTCAACTGCTTTAAATGGCAAACAAAACCAGAAAGACGTGGAAGAAAATGGAAAACTGCCATTCAAATGGATCAAAGAATAGCCAGAATGGCAAAGACTCAGCCAATGATCAACTCCTGGGTGATCATAGTAGGTCTAAAGTTACCCGAGTACTGCAACAAGACACCTACTTGAAGCCAAACTATGGGCAAGAAGCCGCCACAAAGTCCCATTGCTGAAAAATGACCAGCTGAAGCAGTTAGAATTTGCCAAAGAACACACTGACTGGTCTATAAAGAGAAATGGTGCAAAATTTTGTGGACTGCTGAAAGCAAGACTGTTCTTTTTGGGTCTAGGGGCCACAAACAGTTTGTCAGACAACACCCAAACACTGAATTCAATGCACATTGTGAAGGCAGTGAAGTAATGTGGAGCAAACATTGTGATATGGGGATGTTTCTCATACTATGGTGTAGGGTGTATTTATCACATACCAAGGATCATGGATCAGTTTGAATACATCAAAATACTTGAAGAGGCCATGTTGCCAAAGATGAAATGTCCTTGAAACGGGTGTTTCAACAAGACAACAACCCCAAACAGACCAGTAAGCGAGCAGCATCTTGGTTCTAGACCAACAAAATTGTTCTTCCCCCAGAAGGATCGACAGTCTTGGTGAAGGAATTCGGCTCCCTGTTCTTATCTACCCCCCCACCCCCGCCTGCTGTTGCCTAGCAACGTCAGACTTTACACACACACGGACAGAAATTGACAGGAATTTAACTCATCTGCACAAGATGCATGATTCCCCCCACGTGTCTCTCTGTGGCTTCCTCCCTGCCACCTCGAAGGCAGCGCAGTTTTTACTGCTGCAGCCTTCACCCACTTTGTCTCAATTCGGATGACGGACTGCTTCAAGTTTAGATCACATAAACAATGTTAAATGTATATGTGTTGTCTTTAATTTTGATGTGTGCCATTATTACAGTAAACAAGTAATAATTGTGGATTAATTGCTGTATCTTGTCTGAGGTAATTGGAGTGTAAACGTAATTGCCCTTTTAGGGATCAAAAAAGTTGTCTGAAAACTAATGTTATGGAGCAGCCAGTCCAATCCTGGGACCTTTTATCCAACAGAAAACTTGTGGGGTGACATCAAAAATGTTTCTAAAGCAAAACCAAGAAATGCAGAGGAACTGGAATACCTGTTCACAGGTGCCAAAAGTTGGTCGACTCCATGCAACACAGATGTGAAGCAGTTCTCAGAAACAGTGTTTATAGAACAAAATATTAGTTCAGTGATTCACAGGAAAGATACATCTTCAAGCATTTTTCATTTTATACAGTAAATGTTTGAGTTTGAAAAGAAAAATTAACTCTTTTTTTGGAGCAGCCTAATATTGCTTTTTCTTCCCCTTCTGTAAAGTAACAACAAATTTGATAAATTTTTCTTCGTGATTTGATACGGAATAGAATGTCCAGTGTTCCCATAAATTTATTTTAATTTGTATAGCACCAAATCACAACAAACTTGCCTCAAGGCGCTTCACACAAGTAAGGTCTAATGTTACCAACCCCTAGAGCAAGCACACAGGTGACAGTGGTAAGGAAAAACTTTCTCTGATGATTTGAGGAAGAAACCTCAAGCAGACCAGACTCAAAGGGGTGACCCTCTGCTTGGGCCATGCTACCAACACAGTTGACAATACAGATATACAGGAAATTTTGGAAGTCCATGCTTGTGCACAGGACGGGAGTCCTGCACAATAAGACGCCCAGTCCCATCTCTGGATGGAGCTGCACCTCAACCAGAAAGAGAAAAACAACAGAATCAGGCAGCAGAAAGACAACAAAAAAGGTATAAGTTGTAAGCATTAAGCAACAAGACAAACCGAAGAAATTCTAAGGTGATTGCCGGCCACTAGCCCTGAGCTTCACTAAAAGACACAGAATTTAGATAAAGTCGAAGCTGCGGCCTGCTCCGTTTACTAATAAAATGAATTTAAAAGAGTTAAAAGCATAGTAACATACTATGCCAGTACGCTAGCCATACGAAAGGGAAAATAAGTGTACAGAACACAATGAGGCACCCCCCTCCCCACCGAATAAAAAATAAAATTCAAATACTTATATCAATAGAGTTCAATTGTCTTTTGTTTTTAATTGATGATTGTGGACTTACTGAAAAGACTCCAGATGACCAGAAGAGGAAAGTGACACATCATTTCTGCTGGAGCAGGTTTTAGTTGAAAATGATGTAAATCCTTGTGAATCTACTGCTGAAAATAATCAGCAACAGAGTGTGATTACATCGGTTATTCACGTGTCCTCATTAATTCCATGTTGTATGCGACAAATCCATTCACCCTGTTGTCCAGTTAGATTTAAAAGTTTTCCAGTTTTTCCAATTTCAGGGCAAAAATTAGTGCAGGCCTCACAACACAAAGAGCGGTTAGAGAGGAAAAAGTAAAAGAGACTGGTTTTTAGCAGTCGTGTCCCTTAAGTCCTGTTTGACTTTAAGGCAGTTATATTTAGAGTGTGAATCCAAGAGAGACGTACGATGTAAGTGCTAAAAGCCAGCAGGAAATCTGAGACGATGAGACCTGATCCACAACATGACTAATGTAAAACTGCTGACAACTTTCTTCATATTTATTGGACTAAACAATATTCTCAACAAATAATAATAATAAAAAAAGTGTTTCTAAAATGTTTCTACATTTGGTTTTTGTGAAAAGGGAACTCATTCATTCATATTGAAGGATTTACTTAATGCATTGTTTTGCACTATTTTTTTTATAGGAACTTCTATTGTAAAGAGATTCACCTTTGACAGGTCTCATGCAAAACCAGCCTGGTCATGTTTTGTTTAGCAAATCACACCTGTTTGGGAGTCAGGACTGTGAGCGTGTGCTGGTGCCAGCCAGGCAGACAACCAACTCGTCCCCCTAAAGTAGACATCATTCAGCTGCAACCAGGTGATACATGGGTGTCCCCTTTGTACAGTGCATCTGGAAAATATTCACAGCACTTCACTTTTTTCCACATTTTGCCATGTGACAGCCTTATTCCACAATGGATGAAATTCATTTTTTCCCCTCAAAATTCTACTCACAGAACCCCATAATGACAACATGATTTTTTATTTTGCAAATTTATTAAAAATAAAAAACTAGGCAATCACACGTACATAGGTATTCACACCCTTTGCGTGATACTTTGTTGATGCATTACAGACTCAAATCTTCTTGAATATGATGCCACATGCTTGGCGCACTTATCTTTGGGCAGTTTTGCCCATTCCTCTTTGCAGCACCTCACAAGGTCCATCAGGTTGGATGGGGAGCATCGTTGCACAGCCATTTTCAGATCTCTCCAGAGATGTTCAATTGAATTCAGGTCTGGACTCTGGCTGGGCCACTCAAGGACATTCACAGAGTTGTCCTGAAGTTACTCCTTTGATATCTTGGCTGTTTGTTTAGGGTCATTGTCCTCCTGAAAGATGAACCATCACCCCTATCTGAGGTCAAGAGCGCTCTGGAACAGGTTTTCATCCAGGATGTCTCTGTGCATTGCTGCATTCATCTTTCACTCAATCCTGACTAGTCTCCCAGTTCTTGCAACTGAAAAACATCTCCACAGCATGATGCTGCCACCACCATGCTTCACTGTAGGGATGGTGTATTGTGTGTAGAATTTTAAGGGGGGGGGGGGAAGAATTTCATCCATTTTGGAATAAGGCTACAACATAAAATGTGGAAAAAGAGAAGTGCTGTGAATACTTTCTGGATGCACTGTATTTTCCAGTTTGTTGTTTCTGGGTAAGGAGTTGTCCACCCAGTGTCCAGGTCCAAAGCTGAGGTGGCACAACTCTCTGTTTGGGATAAACATAATGATTTAAAAAAAGTCCCACTCAGAATTTGAAGAGGCAGCTAATGCCATGAGGTTCTTTCGGCCTGCTCCGGTGTTTTGACTGTTAAAGTACATGTTCAAGAAGGTTTTCAGGGGAATTCACTTGAAGGTCATTTTTGTTATTTTCAGATCCAAGCTGTTGAGTAATTGAAAGGATAAACTGTTACAGCACTGGTGGTTGTGAGGATTTCACATTGAGCTGTGACAGTGTGGTGATAATCCCTCAAACACCCTGCAGAGCGAACCATAAATGTCCTGTTGCCATAGCACCAGTGTCCCGGGTCGGCATCGCTTGGGGGGCGGCACGAGCGTGCGAAAAAAACAAGCAAACAAAAAAAACCTGTCCAAATAAATAAATAAATAAATAAATAAAACCGGGGTGGGGGGTGGGGGGGGTTGTCCCGACGGGGGAGTTCGTGGTTACGTTACGGCAGAGCGCCCCCCCCCCCCCCCCATCTCACCTCTCGCGTTAGGTGAGCAACGCTGCACAGTGCAGAGTTTGTGCAGCGGGAGGGGGGAATCATTCAATGTTTGGACGAGGAGGGGGTCGAAACGGAGTAAGACATAATCATGGATAGGAAACGATCAGAGCCATCAGGTGCCCAATTTCTAAAGAAAAAGAAAGAAGAAAAGGAGAAACGAGCAAAGGAAAAAGTTATGTATTGATTTACGTATTCCCGCAGCTTCACAGTGTTTTAGCGAAACAAAGACTGCTTCGAAACGAGACGAGTCATTGGATAAATGCTGGGCTTTGTCCCGCCCATCGGACGCTCAGCGTGTCTGGGGGTCTATGGGGCAGTGGGCAGGCCCGGATGCTCAGCTTCTGCATGATGATTGGATGATCTGTCTGAGGCTGAATCCCTTTTTGATTGATAGCGAAATGAGCGAATCAGCGATCTTTTGGTGTAAACATCCGTGGGAGCATTTTTTAATTTTCATTCTGTTCTGAGTTAAACCGAAGACTTTCCTAATCCTCTTAGCGGCATTTTCTTTGTTAAAAACGACTAGCGACAAATCGAGCTTCTATTTCTGGTGTGTTTTTTTTTGTAGCTGCTTGTGTTTGAAGACTGACTTCTATCACTCTTTCTGACTTCTATCGCAGTTTCTGTCCCTACCGAGCAGCGGGTGCTGCTGAGCTCCTTCACCGTAACAAAGCACTCACAGGCGGACAAACTTCACACTAGCCTCGCGCCAGTCCCAGCTAGCGAGCTAGCAAGCTGCACATAATGGCAGACAATTTGAATGTTGTGGACCGGATTTTGGCGAAGCCATTTGATAATCTTCCTTACGAAGAAGCCATGGCTGCTGTCATGGCTTCAGCTCTCAATGGTTTGCAGGCCAAAGTTAAAGCAATAGCCCCCAGTGCAATGTTTGTGCATTACTATGCACACAGACTGAATCTGGTTCTGTCTCAGGGGGCTAAATGCTTATCTGAGTGCAGAATATTTTTTGCATCACTTTCTGGGTTTGCCACATTTTTCTCAAAATCCACAAAGAGGATGTCTTTTCTTGAGTCTGCAGGCTGCTCAAGGTTGCCCAGAAATGCTCCTACTCGATGGAATTTCACATCACGGATAGTGAGCACTGTGGCAAACAATTATGATGCCCTCCTGCAAACTTTTGTATATAGACTGTTTTCCTCTTACTTTTTTTTGCACTTCTTGTTATTTATGACAAATTATTGTGGTTTGCCATTTTTGCCTTTAAAGAGTGTTAACTTCTTCACTTGTTGCTTCCTGTTACTTATGATACACAACAGTGTTTATTTCTTCTTATGTGTACAGTAATGGGTATAGAATTTACCTCTGTCATTAGTTCATTTATTTATGATGATACATGATTGCGCTTTACCATTTTTGCCACTTTAATGTATAGGGGTTTTTTTTGTACATTTTTTGTCACTTCATGGTATTCTGTAATATACAGATTAACTTCTTTTGTTATTTATATGGTGTGACTTTAATGGAGGTTTAAGTCTTGTTCATTATGGTGAATGGTACTCTATGATAATGCAAAGTTCTGTTGGTAAAACTGAATGACGTGCAATATTTTGACCATCGGGTGGTGCTGTAGATGTAGCTTTCTTAAATACCTGTACTGTACATAGTTGTAATGTGAAGTCACTGAGTCTTTTGTTTTTTTATGTTCAAAAACTTTATTGAAGTAATTATTGTTTATCTTTGTGTTTGTTATTGCAGTAGACATTAAAACCGGAAATTTGTTCTTGAAAATAGCAGTTGTGAGTTAATTTGTGGGATTGTGGGTGTTCTGGACGAAGTTAGTGTTTTCATGGGTGGTGGGGCGGAGGTGGTGGCCACGTTGGTGTGAGCTGGGGGGCTTGGGGGCACGCAGGGGGTTTCGCCCGGGGAGTAAATCACTCTAGGACCGCCACTGATCCTCTGCATCATGTCTCTGTTCCACACTGAGCTCTTATCTGGACAGCATGTGTCCTCCATCCACCAGACCCACTTGTGCTATTCCACCTCACCCATGGCTCAGCGATACCCTCCGACTGCTGCGCAATGACCTCAGAGTTACTGAGAGAAAATGGCACACAATCCAATGAGGAAAACCATTCATTCAGTACGTCACCTGGCAAGTGGCATTCAAGGATTTGTCCTCATATTCATCAAAATATTCTGAAATTGGAGATGCATTTTCAATGTTTATGTCCAAAATTAGTCTTAGTTAGATCTTATGTTTGTTTGTGATTAATTTGGCAAATCCGTAAAGACGTTATATGCACCTGTCATGAAAAATTTTGCTTGATGATATACTGCCTTAGAAAATATCACAATAATTGATAATATTATTGTAGATCTTAAGACCATTTTATTCCATTGATATACGAGGTCTGTCAATAAAGTATAGGTCCTTTTTAATTTTTTCAAAAACTATATGGATTTCATTCATATGTTTTTATGTCAGACATGCTTGAACCCTCGTGCGCATGCGTGAGTTTTTCCACGCCTATCGGTGACGTCATTCGCCTGTGAGCACTCCTTGTGGGAGGAGTCGTCCAGCCCCTCGTCGGAATTCCTTTGTCTGAGAAGTTGCTGAGAGACTGGCGCTTTGTTTGATCAAAATTTTTTCTAAACCTGCGAGGCACATCAAAGTGGACATGGTTCGAAAAATTAAGCTGGTTTTCAGTGAAAATTTTAACGGCTGATGAGAGATTTTGAGGTGATACTGTCGCTTTAAGGACTTCCCACGGTGCGAGACGTCGCGCAGCGGTCTCAGGCGCCATCGTCAGCCTGTTTCAAGCTGAAAACCTCCACATTTCAGGCGCTATTGATCCAGGACGTCGTGAGAGAACAGAGAAGTTTCAGAAGAAGTCGGTTTCAGAATTTTATCCGGATATTCCACTGTTAAGGGAGATTTTTTAATGAAAGACGTGCGGACGGGTCCGCGCGTCGGGACGCAGCCGGCGCGGTGCAGTGGCACAGGAAAAACACCTCCGTGCTGATAACCATTTGTAAAATCCAGGCGGGTTTTGATGGCTTTCAGTGGAGTGAGTATATGAGAAATTGTTTAACAGCTGGACATGTTCCAACTTGTCCTTAAGGCTTCCAACAGAGGTGTTTTTCCTGTGGCGGAGCGTCGCGGCGGCTGCGAGCCGACGCTGCAATCCGCCCGCACGTCTTTCATTAAAAAAATCTCCTTTAACAGTGGAATATCCGGATAAAATGCTGAAACCGACTTCTTCTGAAACTTCTCTGTTCTCTCACGACGTCCTGGATCAATAGAGCCTGAAATGTGGAGGTTTTCAGCTTGAAACAGGCTGACGACGGCGCCTGGGACCGCTGCGCGACGTCTCGCACCGTGGGAAGTCCTTAAAGCGACAGTATCACCTCAAAATCTCTCATCAGCTGTTAAAATTTTCACCGAAAACCAGCTTAATTTTTCGAACCATGTCCACTTCGATGTGTCTCACAGGTTTAGAAAAAATTTTGATCAAACAAAGCGCCAGTCTCTCAGCAACTTCTCAGACAAAGGAATTCCGAGGAGGGGCTGGACGACTCCTCCCACAAGGAGTGCTCACAGGCGAATGACGTCACTGACAGGCGTGGAAAAACTCACGCATGCGCACGAGGGTTCAAGCATGTCTGATGTAAAAACATATGAATGAAATCCATATAGTTTTTGAAAAAAATAAAAAAGACCTATACTTTATTGACAGACCTCGTAATATTGCATAAAAATACACGTATGTCCATTCAAAGACCAATTAACTTTTAATTCTCAAGATTATCCAACACTGGAATTGAAATAAACATCCATCCATTTTCTATACCCACTTACTCCATTCATCCTTCCTTCAATTATATGAAGTTTGTCAGTGCCATATTCTGAAAAACAGCCCCACACTATGATGTTCCCACCTCCACACCTCACGGTTGGTATGGTGTTTTTGGGGTGGTGTGCAGTGCCATTTGACCTCCAAACATGGTGTGTATTATGGCCTCCAAAGAGTTCAGTTTTGGTCTCATCTGACCAGTCTATATTCTTCCAGTATTTCACAGGTTTGTCTAAATGTTGTGCAGTAAACTATAAATGAGCTCCAACATGCTTTTTCTTCAGCACTGGAGTCTTATGTTGTGAGTGTGCACAAACCGTGGCGGTTGAGTGTATTACCTGTTGTTTTCTTTTAAACAATTGTACGTGCTAATTCCAGATCTTTCTGAAGTGGTCCTTAAGCTCTTGGACAACTCATCTGATAATTCTTTTCACTCCTCTTTCAGAAACCTTGTGAGGAGCACCTGGGGCCTGTACTATGAAGCGGGGTTACTGGCTTATCAGGGTAACTTCAGGTGATGACGTGTAGAGTAACTTCCCGGTTAACCCGTACTACAAAAGGTGGCTAGGTTTCGATCGAGGCATGTTGCCACGGCAACTTACGCTTTGCGCCAAACCTGCTCCGAGCAGGTTATGTTCTAGGTTAGCGTGAGGTTTTCGCTTAACCACTCCCTTTATAAGTACCGTCCATCCACCTGCATCACTCCGAAGACAATGTCGGCCTACCTGGATCCGTTTGCAGCGTCGCCGTTCGGCATAAGCAGACTACGCAGCCTGCGTGAGGCACCAACCATATTGCACTAGTTTGCAGGGCCTCCAATTGACTGAAAAATGTGTTGAAATTATTACATTATTACCAGTGATGCCTCTAATCTAACCACTTTTTTTGTAACGAGTAATCTAACGCATTAATCTTTCCAAATGAGTAATCAGATTAAAGTTACTTCTCCAAGTCACTGTGCGTTACTATTATTTTTTCATTGTGGGTTGACAGCAGCATTAAACTTGGTCTGTGGGCAGGAGGTCGGGGTTCGACTGAACTGCCCACTTTAATCGAGCTGTGAGCTTTTCATCAGCTACGACTCGTCCTCACCTCTTAAAGCGCGGTGAAAACAGCACACCTGCACTGAGCTTTACAAAGTCATTTTTATGCTTTATTTTTCTCCTTTATTTATAATTCTGAGCTGAGCCGCTCCGTATCGTCTCGTAAAAACAGCTGATCCTCCGCGACGCGTCAGCAACTTTTTTCCACTCAAATGCTCCTAAACTCTCTTTCTGAGGACCACATGATGTGAAAACACAATAAACCTTTCTTACCTGTAAATCTGGTCATGTTTTCTGAATAAATAAATGTTATCCATTCTTTGTGCTCAAACGCCAAAGCAGCGGCGAATCCAGATGGAATGGGGGCGTGGGGCAAGGATGTGCCCCCCTCCCCCACAACATCCCTAGATTAAAGGTCCAGTTTTGAAGCCGTTTTTTTACTACAACTACTAATACTACTTAAAATAATAATAATTTTGACAAGTAAAATGTTTATAGAGAATTTAAATGTTAGAAAAATGTTAGAATTTAATAGTTACATTTATAAACAATGTAGGTTAGAAATAGCAAGTTTTACTGTTACAGTGCTGTCAACAGTTAAATATGAGGTCAAGAAAGATTATTTAACTTTTTATAAAACAAGTATTTATTTTCATTGAAGTCAAGAAAGGGTGACTATAAAGTGAGTTTTGGCAAAACAGGTATCATTGTCATGTTGAGGTGGCAGAGGGTTGTTGTCGTCAGCTGGGGAAAGTAACTAAAAAAGTAACTAGTAATCTAACTTAGTTACTTTTACAATTGAGTAATCAGTAAAGTAACTAAGTTACCTTTTCAAGGAGTAATCAGTAATCAGTAATTGGATTACTTTATCAAAGTAACTGTGGCAACACTGATTATTACATTTCAAAATTAATATGAATTATTTATGAATAGGCCCATCGTTTCTGTCTTTAAACATTGTGTAGGCCCCTACCCCATTACTTAACTGGGGCAAATTAACAGTTTTTTTTGCATAATATAAAGCCCCCATCCACCCCCGCCCCGATTCCCTGAAATGGTACATCCCTGTTTGCGTCTTTCTCTGTTCGCTGTGTCGCCTAACCAGGGTTGCCAGATGTGACGATTTCCAGTCCAATAAATGCTCAAAAATGCATGGAGTCACTAAATCCTGCGCAATTTGAACTGATTTTTAAAATGTGTGTGACAATTCTATACAAAAAACTCATCCAGTGCCATATTTTTACCCTAAACAAACCAATTGGATGGGAAAACACACAATCTGGCAACCCTGCACCTAACTGAAGTAGCACTGCTAGCCCACATTCGATTCTGACACGAGACGACAAGTTGCCACTATGCCACAATTAAACAATGACGCGACAGCAGGAGACTGGAGCTGAAAAACGGAGGAAAAAGAAACAAAACGATGATGCCCGTGCATCCCTTGCTGGTAAGTACGTGTTAAAGGTTTAAATTGTTTTGATTACTTAATGTTCAGTGGTGCTGCTTAAGCTAGGTTGCGTTGGCTTTGCTGATTTGATGTAGCTTTAAACGCTAAACTTAAACGCTTTAATAAATAGTAACGGTTTGAGTAGAACTTTTGTTTGTGTGTGTGTGTGGGGGAGGGGGGGGGGGGGTTTCTCTTGTATGGGGGTGGGGGGGCCTCCCTGACCAGTTATGCTTAGGGCCTCCAAAACCTTAGCAGCGGCCCTGATAGTACTGTTCTCTTTATTAGGTTAAAATCTTCCCTGATACAGTTTGAGCAGCTAAAAGAGCATAACGTGGGTTCACTGGTCAAATAATGTGGCTGCCGTCAAAGGCAACTGCCATATATGTAATTCATTATTTTTAATACTCTTGTAAAAAGACAATAAATACATAGTATTGTTTTATTTAAAAGGTTCAAGAATAAATAAGTAATCATTTAAAGTAAATTCAAGTAAATACAGTACATTCATTTGGATAAAAACACCTCAAGAAGAAGGGGAACTGGTTTTATGTTCTGCACGTTCAGGGGATATAGTTAATTGGTGCACATTAGAAGCCACATGAGGAGAAGAGGTGTCTGCATTGAGAGGAAGCTGTGTGAAGTCACCTTTATTCCTTTTGAGTAAATGCGGCCAATGAGGTAATTTTTTTTTTGTTGGTTTCTGTTGTACTGCTTTATTCATCTGAATTTCTGTTTTATTTTGTGTAAGTTCTCCGTATTTTGTGAGCTAATTTATGTTTTTTATATTTCTCTGTCTTAGTTCTGACGGCATTATGGAGGCATATTAGGGCATGTGAAGGCATGTTGGCCAAAATAAATGTCTGTTCAAACACAAGAATGATAAAACTCAAAAGGAGTAACAGTCAGAACTCAGCCTGCTTCGTGCTAGAAAGAGAGAGAGAGAGAGAGAGAGTTTGCAGTTAAGTAATAAAGCCTGAAGTACCTACACAGGACATACAGTGACATGGCCAACCACACTCGGACTGGTAACCTGTGATTTTGGGCATTTGCCCGGTGGGCCGCTGCACGTTTAGATGAGCGTGGGCCGGCCCTCCCAAGTTCACACCGGCCCCGTTCTCTACCCACCGGCCCCATTCTCTACTTTATAACTGTGAGTAGGTAGTGACGACTCAAAAAACCGTTATTGAGGTTTAACTTTTACTATTAATTGATAGGGAGGTACGTGCAGTTTATGTACTCTTTACTTGTAGTAAACATCTTTGTGACGGTTGGAATATGGTGTAATTTTCTTTTTCTTTTTTTAAACTGTAATCCTTGCAACAACCTAAATTATAATAAATATTACTTTGTTTAAGCAAAACTACGATGTTCCTCTTGTATTTGGCGGATTTATGTCCGAAGATTTTGCAAAAAATGTGTTGCGGTGCATGGGAGTATGCATCTAAAGGCTGCCGTTTTCCGTCTGATGTGCAGTGTTGCCAGATTGGGCAGTTTTCCAGTTGGGCTGTTTAGGATGGCCGTCTGCGGGTAAAAAATGTTTTTCTGTAGATTTATGGCCATAGAGATCAATAGACTTTTGTTCAAATTGGGTGAGATTTAGTGCATCCAGGCGGTTTTTGAGCTTTTTTTTGGGCTGGAAATCATCAGTCAGTCACATCTGGCAACCCTGCTGATGTGATGAGTGGCGCAGGTCCATGGGAACACGGATGCATGTCACGCATATATTTTCACTAGATAAATCATGGAAAGAGGTGGCAAAAAGAGGAAGGGGGGAGCGGAGAAGATTCGGGACAAAAAGCAGAAAGCTCTACAAGCTGAGGCTTCCGGGTGTTTTAAAATAGATCATTTGTTTGCTGTGGCCAATTTCTAGCGTTGCTGCTAGTGCTCCCGATGTCCCTACTACAATGGGCGAAAATGAGGACAACTTTACTGGAGAGGTTACTCCAGGCTCAAAGCCAATTGATGTCTATGTTGGGTCGGAATCGGAGGATTCCGTGTCCAGTGAGCAGGTCGTGGGAAAGAACGCACAGGAGATGACAGAACCTGAAGTTCATCATGCTAGTGCTTCTACTGTCAACGTCCCTTCAGCTACGTCTGAGGCCGAGCCTGCTATGGATCATTTCAGCCGCCCTAACCGAAACGAGCTGTCTTTATTTTTTGAAAAACACCCAACACCGAACACAAAAAAGACCCTGAATAAGTGGTTGTGTTCCCCGAGACTGTCTGCTGTAAGGTAAGATAAACTAAACACACGCACACACACACATATTACCTTTCTCTCTCTCTCTCTCTCTCTCTCTCTCACACACACACACATTACCTCTCTCTCTCTCTCTCTCTCACACACACACATTACCTTTCTTTCTCTCTCTCTCTCTCTCTCTCTCTCTCTCTCACACACACACACACACACACACACACACACACACACACACACACACACACACAACCTTTCTTTCTCTCTCTCTCTCTCTCACACACACACACACACACACACACACACACACACACACACACACACACACACACACACACACACACACATTACCTTTCTCTCTCTCCTCTCTCTCTCTCTCTCACACACATTACCTTTCTTTCTCTCTCTCTCACACACACACACATTACCTTTCTCTCTCTCTCTCCTCTCTCTCTCTCTCTCTCTCTCTCTCACACACACACACACACACACACTACCTTTCTCTCTCTCTCTCTCACACACACACACACACACACACACACACACACACACACACACACACACACACACACACACACACACACACTACCTTTCTCTCTCTCTCTCTCTCTCTCTCACACACACACACACACACACACACACACACACACACACACACACACACACACACACACACACACACACACACACACACACACACACACACACATTACCTTTCTTTCTCTCTCTCTCACAGACACATTACCTTTCTCTCTCTCACACACACACACACAATACCTTTCTCTCTCTCTCTCACACACACACACTTTGGAGACACAAAATCTTTTTTTCCGCTTGTGTGCTTTTGCTTCCGTTTTGTACTATGATCAAGGTGAAATGACAGTGAAAGTGTGTGTTTAGGTGTGTGTGTTCATGGTGTTTAGTTGTATAGTATTTGTTCATTGGGGGTTCGGTATGGACGGGTGGGTGTGCGTGTTTGGGGTTGGATTCGTCGGGCCAATAGTGGGCTGGTCCAGAGGAAAAATGCCAGGGCCAAAATTTGTTCCTAGTCCGACCCTGTGGCCAACCAACAAGACTGTGACACTGAAGCTGTGACGTTGCAGCAAGAAGGAGGTCTTGAAGAACAAGCTTCAGACACAAGTCCAATAGAGGGAAGTGCAAGTCAAGCTGCTGCTGAAGAGGGCTTGAGGAGAAGTGTAAGAATGAGAATACTCACTGAGAAAGGTCAAGCATTGCATGAAGAAAGGGTAAATAAGCTTCAAGCTCGCTTCAAAGTCAGTTATGACAAATGGAAAACTGCTGCTAAACAAGCTAAAACAGTACTTGAACCTGTTAGCACAAGACTGCACGATCACATTGTTCAAATAAGACATACTTCTGAAGAAGTGAAACGAGCTTATGAAGAGCTTCGTAGTTATGAAACTCCTGATGGAGACACTCGTCGCAGAGTGGACACATGCGATGCAGTTTCTCAAAAGATCATACAACAAGCACGAGAAAATCTCGCAGCAGGAGATGAGAGAGTTATAGAAAAGAGATCAGTGCGACGGAGTGAAGCTGGCTCAGTGTTCATTTCAGCAGCCTCACAAAGATCCAAGGGCTCAAGTAGTGTACGTTCAAGCTGCTCAAGTAAACTGTCTGTCAAAAGGCAAGAAGCAGCAGCAGAACTGGCAGCAACTGAAGCCATTCTCAAGGTGATGCAAGAAATGGAACACGAAAGAAAGAAACTTGAAGATCTCGAATTAGAGAATAAAGAAAGGCTTGCAAAACAAGAAGCAGAGAATGCTGAAAACCAAAGAGTATTAGAGCAAAAGAGAAGAGAGCTCGAACGCTTAGAAACTGTAAAGCAAATTAATGCTGCCAAAGCACGCCTTAAAGTGTATGAGCAAGACTCAGATGAAGACATATCAGACATTCTGCATGAAAGGAGTAAATCAAGGAAGACCACACTTAAGTCAGTAAGTCAGCCTGAACCCAATCTTGTATCTTCTAGCCTCAATCCAAGTGCACAGCCATTTGCTATGCCACAAAACACCACAAGAGGGCAACCTACAAGCAATGTCATACAGGAAGATGGAGCAACAGCACTAGCCAAAGCTTTAACAGAATCCATCAACAGTAGCCATAGATGCTCTGGACACAGAAAAGAAAGGTGCGCAATTAAAGCGCTCTACTTTGTCATCCAAAGATACAATCATTCCAAGCCAAAAGCTCTCAGGGTTACAAGTCAGAGGCTTCTACTCATCAAAGAGAATTAATCTTCCCTCGACATATACAAGTGAGTACATCCCTGCCAATCTAAGTCATATTCCCACACCCAAGATAGTAAGAGCATGGCCTCACTTAGAACATCTTGCAGAAGAGATCGCCCCTCTGATTGAATGCGATGTTGGTCTGCTCATAGGTTATAACTGGTCACAAGCATTGGTACCCACAGACGTAGTGGCAGGAAAAGACAATGAGCCCTTTGCCCAAAGAACAGATCTTGGTTGGACAATAGTAGGAGGTGCTGATCATTGTATCGACTATGGAGATGCTATTGGATGCAGCCGCAGGATCGTTATCAAGGAAGTGATACCCAGTCCACCATCGGATCATTTGGCAAAGGAAGTACATTACATCTGTCGTACACACGTCAAGGAAGTAGTCACACCATTAGATGTGATTAAAGTGCTTGAGTCTGATTTCAATGAAAGGAAAGTGGAAGACTCTCATTTCTCGCAAGAAGATTTGCACTTCATTTCAATAATGGATGTGTAATCCAGCTTCTGTGAGATGTTCTGACTTGAACTGTGCTGTTCCTTTTGGTTGCTAAGGTGACCGTGGGCGCACCTGATTCCTTTTGGATTATTGTAATTAGTTCACCTGGAGCGTAAGGGTGAAGGAGTGGATATAAGACGGGGTTTTGTGGAACGAAGGAGGACTTTTTTTGCTCCGTTCCACCTCGCTTCTTTGGAGAGAGGACAGAGATTTTCGGCGGAACAGCAGGAGGAGCAGCGGGTGAGGAAGTGATCATTAAAAAAGGAGCCATACCGGCGCTGACGTGACTGGTTTCAGTTGAAATACTCCTGCTGGAGAGACGCCACGACGTGGATTATCCGCAACGGCAGGGGAGGACCCTGCCGTGTCTGTGAGTACGTTTGATGTGGTTGTGAGGAGCCTGTTTTAATCAGAAAGTCGGAGTTTCCTTGGAGTTGGAGTTGTGCGCTCGCTGGCCTGGGTGTGTGTGTGTAGGTGCACGGAAGCTGCGGCGACGAAGAGAGGTGTTACGAGGAGAGATCAGTGACGAGGAGGCTGCGCGCTTGGTGATTGGCGGAAGCCACGCCCCGTCAAGAGAGAGTGTGTCGTGCCGAGTGGAGGATAGCAGGGCCCGCCCTGAGACGACAGCAGGAAGTATTTGTGGATTGGCTGTCATCGTGATTGACTGCTCGCAGAGTGACTTTTTTATATTTGTTTTTATATATAAATTCTGGTTTAAATTGTTTTATTTTTTTTATTATATATTTTGTGATTTGTAATAAATTGTAATATTAAGTTTGCTTTGTTTGGTTACTCCAGCTCCATTTTTATTATAGTTACATGCATTATTTGATTGTGTTTTCATTCATTAATTCAAAACCACAATAACCCGCAAACCCGGGCTTACATAATTTGGCTTTCTCACTTGGGGAAGATGGCGCTGTCCAGGTCTCGCTGGTGAACGTTGCCACTGCTGATACCGGTTTGGAACTGCCTGTGGTAACTGGTATGGGCGAGGATTGTTCGGAGTTGTCCGAACAACAGCAACGGGAATTGCAAGCTTTGTTGCGGAAATGGGAGAAGGTATTTGCCCGTTATGAAGAAGATTTTGGGCGGACAAATGTGGTACAGCATAGGATCCCTACGGGAGATGCTGCCCCCATACGGGAGAGGTATCGTCCGATTCCGCCGATGTTGTATAAGGAAGTGAAGACCCTTCTGTCAGGGATGCTTGAGAAGGGAGTGATAAGGGAGAGTAGTAGTCCTTGGGCAGCTCCTATAGTTCTTGTGCGGGAAAAGGATGGTAGTTGGCGGTTTTGCGTAGACTATAGGAAATTGAATGCAGTTACGCATAAGGATGCATTTCCCTTGCCACGTATTGAGGAGACACTGACTGGTCTTGGCCAGTCGGAATGGTTTTCGACGTTGGATCTTGCTAGTGGGTACTGGCAGGTTGAGATGCATCCTGATGATCGGGAAAAGACGGCTTTTGCTACCCCGCTGGGTTTGTATGAATTTGAGCGGATGCCATTTGGACTTTGTAATGCGCCCGCAACTTTCCAACGGTTGATGCAGCAGTGTTTGAATGGTCAGATGGTGGAATCATTGTTGGTGTATCTGGATGACATCATTGTATATTCTGCCGATTTCTCTTCCCATCTCCAGCATCTTGATCAGGTGTTTGAGCGGTTGTGGCGACATGGTTTAAAGTTGCGTCCAGATAAGTGTAAGTTGTTGCAACGAGAAGTAGCGTTCCTGGGACATGTGGTAGATCGGCAGGGCGTGAGACCAGATCCGGAGAAAGTTCGTGCTGTTCTAGATTGGCCGATTCCGAACACTCTCAAGCAGGTCAGGGCATTTTTGGGATTAGCCGGGTATTATAGGCGATTTGTTGCAGGATTCGCTAAATTAGCTCGGCCCCTGAATAGGCTTTTGACTGGTGTCCGAGTGGACAAGAAGTCGCAGTCGAGGAAGGTGGATTGGACTGCAGCATGCCAGGTCTCGTTTGACGCCCTCAAGAAGGCCTTAACACAGGCTCCGGTTCTGGCGTATGCTCATTATGATAAGTCTTTTATTGTGTATACCGATGCTAGTAACCAGGGGCTTGGGGCTGTGTTGTCTCAGGTTCAGGATGGACAGGAACGTGTTGTGGCGTATGCCAGTCGGAGCCTGCATCCCAGTGAGCAGAATGATGTGAATTATAGCTCATTTAAATTGGAGTTGTTGGCTTTGAAATGGGCAGTGACGGAAAAATTTAAAGATTTTTTGACAGGGGTGGAGTTTACTGTTTATACAGATAATAACCCCTTGGCCCATTTGCAAACTGCCCATCTTGGGGCAGTGGAGCAGCGGTAGGTGGCACAGTTGGCTTCCTTTAATTATACAGTGAAGTATCGTTCAGGTAAAGCTAATGTTAATGCTGACGTTTTGTCAAGGTGTCCGGTCCAATCAGAGCGGGCTATGGTGTTGGAGAAGGAACATGACCGGGGGTTGCCAGTCACTGCAGGTATTGAGGTAACACCTGAGGGTGGATGGATTGAGGCTCAGAATCGGGATTTGGATATCCAGGCTGTGAAGGGGTATGTTGTTGAGGGGAGTGTTCCAACTCGCTCGCAACGTTTGGCGTTAACGGGCCGAGCTCAGAAATTGCTTCGG
Organism: Thalassophryne amazonica; assembly: GCF_902500255.1. NCBI lineage: Eukaryota > Metazoa > Chordata > Actinopteri > Batrachoidiformes > Batrachoididae > Thalassophryne > Thalassophryne amazonica. The sequence goes on along the minus strand of NC_047109.1, from coordinate 53,388,456 downwards.
CAATGGGAAAGATTGATGGTGATAGAGGGTATATTATACCGAATTTTTGTCGATGGAAGGAGCCATGAGGAGTATCGTCAGATTGTGTGTCCGGGCTGTCGTTGTGAGGAAGTGTGGCGAAAGATTCATGAGGCTGGGGCTCATGCTGGGGTGGATAGGACTCTTGCTCAGCTTCGTCAAAGGTTTTACTGGCCTGATATGGAAAGGGAGGTACGAACGTTCCAGGAGAGGTGTGTCAGGTGTAGCCTTCAAAGGAGCCGTGTTGAGCCTAGGGCACCGCTGGGGTCAACTGGGGCCACTTATCCGTTGGAGGTCATTGGGTTGGATTTTTTAACCCTTGGCCGGCCGACGGATGTGTACCAGAACATTTTGGTTATGACCGATCAGTTCACTCGTTTCGCATGGGCAGTTCCCACATTGGATCAGGCCGCGCAGATGACGGTTAAGGTGCTGTGGAAGCATGTAATACAGCAGTTTGGTTGTCCTGCGCGGTTCCACTCTGATCGTGGGCCAAATTTTGAATCGGCCCTGATGCAGCAGCTTTGTAAGTTATATGGGATAAGTAAAAGTAGGACAACATCGTATCATCCTGCAGGTAATGGTGGTGTGGAGCGGTTTAATCAGACATTATTGAATATGCTCCGCTCATTGGAAGAAGAAAAGCAGCAGAGGTGGCCAGATTATATTGCTGAGTTGGTTCATGCCTACAATAATACAGTGCACAGTGCGACGGGCTATGCTCCCTCATTTTTGATGTTTGGTAGGCATCTGCGGCTTCCCGTGGATGTTGGCCTGGGGGTGAGTCCTGAGCCAGTAGCGTTTGGATTGACGGGGTGGGTGAAAGACCATCGTTGTAAATTGTTGTTGGCTTACAAGATCGCGTGCCAGAGGGCAGCTGCTGAGGCTTCTCAACGTAAAGGTCAATATGATAAGAGGGCTAGGGCTTTGCCCTTAGTGCCGGGGGAACGAGTGTGGATACGAAATAGACGTCGTGAGGGGAAGGGTAAGTTGAGTACCTGGTGGGACCCTGAACCCTATGTAATTTTGGATTGCGTAGGGGATACTGGAGTCGTGTACAGGGTGCATCTGGAGCGGGGGGGGAGGGAGCAGACTGTGCATCGGAATGCTCTAAAGGTGTGTACTGCCCCCCAGAGAGAGTTAGGATTAGGGGTAGAAGAAGGGATCCGGAAGGAGGGGGAATGTGAGATCCCCGTATGGTATGGGTTTTGGCCGGTCGCGGTTGAACAGCGACTGGTGGAGGCCCCCCAGGACGTGCTTCGCCGTTCTACCCGTGTAAACTTCGGCCGGCCACCGGCCCGTTACCCTGATTAGTATTGTGTGCGTTGCAGGGACTGGCAACGATAAGGAGGGGGGGATGTAATCCAGCTTCTGTGAGATGTTCTGACTTGAACTGTGCTGTTCCTTTTGGTTGCTAAGGTGACCATGGGCGCACCTGATTCCTTTTGGATTATTGTAATTAGTTCACCTGGAGCGTAAGCGTGAAGGAGTGGATATAAGACGGGGTTTTGTGGAACGAAGGAGGACTTTTTTTGCTCCGTTCCACCTCGCTTCTTTGGAGAGAGGACAGAGATTTTCGGCGGAACAGCAGGAGGAGCCTGTTTTAATCAGAAAGTCGGAGTTTCCTTGGAGTTGGAGTTGTGCGCTCGCTGGCCTGGGTGTGTGTGTGTAGGTGCACGGAAGCTGCGGCGACGAAGAGAGGTGTTACGAGGAGAGATCAGTGACGAGGAGGCTGCGCGCTTGGTGATTGGCGGAAGCCACGCCCCGTCAAGAGAGAGTGTGTCGTGCCGAGTGGAGGATAGCAGGGCCCGCCCTGAGATGACAGCAGGAAGTATTTGTGGATTGGCTGTCATCGTGACTGACTGCTCGCAGAGTGACTTTTTTATATTTGTTTTTATATATAAATTCTGGTTTAAATTGTTTTATTTTTTTTTATTATATATTTTGTGATTTGTAATAAATTGTAATATTAAGTTTGCTTTGTTTGGTTACTCCAGCTCCATTTTTATTATAGTTACATGCATTATTTGATTGTGTTTTCATTCATTAATTCAAAACCACAATAACCCGCAAACCCGGGCTTACAGATGGAGTGAGAATGCAAGAAGATGGACATTGTGAGCTACCCTTGCCATTCAAAGAGGACAGACTAAGTCTACCAAACAACAAGAGCTGTGCAGAACACCGACTGAAGTGCTTAAAGAAAAGATTTGAAAGAGACAAACAATACCACAAAGACTACACCAAGTTTATGAATGAAACCATAAAGTGTGGAGATGCATAAAAGGTGCCTCCTGAAGAACTGGACAAAAGCCCGGCCTGGTACATACCGCATTATGGGGAGTATCATCCTCAGAAACCTGGAAAAATAAGAGTGGTGTTCGATTGTTCAGCAAAGTATGAAGGAGTCTCGTTGAATGACCACCTGTTGACAGGGCCAGAGTTAACCAACACACTGATAGGAGTCCTGTGCAGATTTCAGAAAGGTCCAGTTGCAGTGATGTGCGACATAGAATGCATGTTTCATCAGTACAGGCTCAGAGCAGAAGATCAAGACGACTGTCGCTTCCTGTGGTGGGACAATGGAGATTTCCACTCTACTCCGTCTGTCTACCGCATGCGTGTCCATCTGTTTGGAGCTGCTTCATCAGCAGCATGTGCAAACTTTGGCCTCAAGTACATCGCAGCACAAGGTCAAGGACAGTTCAGTAAATCAACAATAAGGTTTGTTGAGAGAAACTTTTATGTGGATGATGGCCTGATCAGTTTCCATTCAGAAAAGGAAGCAATCCGCCTGGTAAATGAAGCAAGGCAGCTCTGCAGTACTGGCAAATTGCGACTCCATAAGTTTATTTCCAATAGCCAACCAGTACTTGACTCTCTTCCTAAAGAAGATTGTGCAGAGACAGTAAGAAACCAAGACCTCGCGCTTGGTGAGCAACCGATCAAAAGAGCTCTTGGCGTCAAGTGGTGTATCGCTTCAGACCATTTACAGTTTTGAGTGGTTGTGAATGAGCGTCCACTTTGCAGAAGCGGAGTGTTGTCGACTGTAGCTTCTGTCTACGACCCTCTCAGGTTTGTGTCACCTTTCGTGCTACTTGGCAAGCAAATACTACAGCAAATGTGTCGTGACAAAGCAGACTGGGACGAGCCACTCTCAAGTGAACTCAAGCCACGGTGGGAGTCCTGGCTGTTGGATCTCAAGAACGTTGCAGATGTCAAGATTGACCGTTGCTACCTTCCCAAGGGTTTTCAAGCAGTTCAGAAATATGAACTCCACCATTTCTCAGATGCAAGTGTTGCAGGATATGGAGTCTGTACCTACTTAAGAGCCATCAGTGAATCAGGACAAATCCATTGCTCACTTGTATTCGCTAAGTCTAGAGTAGCACCCACCAAAGTAACTACAGTACCAAGGCTGGAGCTGTCTGCAGCAGTCGTTGCTGTACGTGCAAGTGACATGCTCAAAGCTGAATTTGGAGTTAGAAAATGCTGAAGAATTCTTCTGGACAGATTCGCAAGTTGTCTTGGGATATATCAGCAATGAAGCGAGACGCTTCCACATTTTCGTAGCGAATCGTATCCAACGTATCAAAGACAGTACTAAATCAACACAGTGGAAGTATGTTGCATCAGAGGACAATCCCACTGACCATGGATCTCGTGGAGTCAGTGTGAAAGACCTCATCGCTTCCAACTGGTTTAGTGGCCCATGTTTTCTCTGGCAAGAAGAGCTTCCCAGTGGAGATATTAAGGTGGGAGAACTTGACGCAGAGGACCCAGAAGTACGCAAAGCTGTTGTACACCACATGGTAAAAAGGTGGATTCTCTGGCAGAACGTTTTCTGAGATTTCCTGGCTGGTCAAGATTAGTCAAAGCAATCGCAAGGCTCATTAGATTTGTGAAAGAATTCAAAAATATGCAAAAGCAAACTAATGAAGCCTCACGTCTCGAAGAAAGACGAGAAGCTGAGTTTAAAATCATAGCCATTGTTCAAAAATCAGTCTTCTCCAAAGAAATCAAGGAGCTTCAGTCCCGAAAAGAGTTAACTAAAGACAAGACAAGTAAGCTCTACTGACTCAATCCCTTTTTGGACCCCAAGGGCATCCTTAGAGTGGGAGGTAGATTAGAGCAAGCTACATTACATCCGTATGTCAAGCACCCAGCTATCTTACCAAAAACCACCCACGTGACAAGATTACTGATGATCACTATCATCAGCATGTACAACATCAAGGCCGTGGCATGACGATAAATGAACTGAGAGCAAATGGCATTTGGATACTTGGATGTAGTCAAGCAGTATCATCCTATATCTACAACTGTGTCAAATGCAGGAAATTCAGATGTAGAACAGAAGAGCAGAAAATGTCAAACCTGCCCAGTGAGAGAATGGAGACAACTCCTCCCTTCACCTATTGTGGGATGGATTGTTTTGGTCTGTTTTATGTCAAAGAAGGAAGGAAAGAGTTAAAACGCTATGGACTGCTGTTTACGTGCTTGTGCTCACATATCGAGTTACTCGATGATCTGTCAACTGACGCTTTTCTCAACTCACTCCGAGCCTTTATTGCCCTATGTGGAAATGTGCATCAGCTTCTGTCAGACAAAGGTACCAACTTTGTTGGAGCAAGACGAGAATTCCTGGAAGCAATAAAGGAAATGAACCAGGAAAGCCTGAAGCAACTAGGTTGCGAGTTTGTCATGAACTCTCCCTCTGCCAGTCATATGGGTGGAGCCTGGGAGAGGAAAATCCGTACAATCAGAAGTGTGTTGACCTCCATTCTAGATCAGTCATTCCGAACATTAGACAGCTCATCATTAAGGACCTATCTTTACGAAGTGATGGCTATAGTAAACAGCAGACCCATCACCCCACACCTACTCAACGATCCTACTGGACCTCAACCACTTACGCCCAATCATCTCTTGACCATGAAGTCATCAGTAATACTACCACCACCAGGAGACTTTGTAAAGGAGGACCTGTACCTTCGCAAGAGATGGCGTAGAGTGCAATACCTGGCCAATGAGTTTTGGCACAGATGGAAAAAAGAATACTTGTTGAGCCTACAGCAAAGACAAAAATGGCAGAAAACAAGGAGAAATGCAAAAGTCAATGACATAGTGATCATACATGATGACACAGCACCCAGAAATGACTGGAAACTTGCTAAAGTCATCGCATTGTATCCAAGTGAAGATGGATGTGTACGCAAAGTGCAACTGCTTATTAGTGACTCTGCATTAGATGATCACTAAACAAGTACACTTGGACAGACCTATCCATAAGACTGTCACTTTATTAGAAGCAGAATAGACCCACTCATCTTGTTGTGAAAGTGTAGTGACACGGACCCACAACAGGGGGCGCAAATGAACGGTCAATAGATGAGCCAAAAGGTAACAATTTAATGTTGTGAAACGTGCACAACGAACATACAGACAATCTCAGAATATAATTACAGTCAAATTACAAAGGTGACGTGTGGGCAGGCTCGAGGATAGAAGACGTCTGTCCTGAGAAGAGCCGGAACCACACGATTTCCGCCCCCACAGAACCTGGTGAATACTGGAGCCGCCAAGTCCCGAATTCCCAGGTGATCACCGTCCCCGACTGTCGGATCTGGTACTGCTGGCGAAGAACAAAGACAGTCAAGTGTGGGTGTGTGTACACCCAGTAACAACAGCGGTGGCAATGCCACCTCCACCTCTCACTCAATATGTTGCAGAGTACCGCAGTGATTCCTCAGGGGAAAAGAGTGCCGTCCTGCACTCACTCAGCCTCCACAGAAAAAGGAACCGGTACTCCTGCAAACACTCACAATATACAGATATATTGCAAAAGACACAAACGGCTGAGGATATTACCTCCAATGAAGTATGATATCTCGGCGATGAGGTGGAGATGACGTCTGGTCTTTATGGAGTGCGATGATGAAGAATGTGTGACAGCTGTCAGGAATTAAGGAGTGACAGCTGTCACTCCCGGCTGTGTCCGTGGCGGCAGTGCCCTCTCGTGCCTGAAGCCCGCACTTCAGGCAGGGCGCCCTTTGGTGGTGGGCCAGCAGTACATCCTCTTCTGGCGGCCCACACAACACATCTGTTCATAATAGAAATCACAAGTGATTTGATGGGAATGTGGCTGCTGTCAAAGGCAACTGCCATATATGTAATTCATTATTTTTAATACTCTTGTAAAAAGACAATAAATACATAGTATTGTTTTATTTAAAAGGTTCAGGAATAAATAAGTAATCATTTAAAGTAAATTCATGTAAATATAGTTCATTCATTTGGATAAAAACACCTCAAGAAGAAGGGGAACTTGTGTTTTGTTCTGCACGTTCAGGGGATATAGTTAATTGGTGCACATTAGAAGCCACATGAGGAGAAGAGGTGTCTGCATTGAGAGGAAGCTGTGTGAAGTCACCTTTATTCCTTTTGAGTAAATGCGGCCAATGAGGTAATTTTTTTGTTGGTTTCTGTTATACTGCTTTATTCATCTGAATTTCTGTTTTATTTTGTTTAAGTTCTCTGTATTTTGTGAGCTAATTTTTTTTTTTAGAATTCTCTGTCTTAGTTCTGACGGCATTATGGAGGCATATTAGGGCATGTGAAGGCATGTTGGCCAAAATAAATGTCTGTTCAAACACAAGAATGATGTTGAGCCTTGATAAAACTCAAAAGGAGTAACAAATAAAATTGCAGGGTTTAAACAGGAGCTGCTGCAGGAGTTGTGCACATTAAAACAGCCATATATTAGTCCTGAAGGGCACATTAATTTCAGGGATATTTGGCTCTACCTATTCTTGTGCATATTTATATGCCAAGGAAAAAGTCTAATCCACGAATATGACAGCCCCATTTGTTTTCAGATTTGTTTGCAATCATGAACACTCTTATATTTGGGCCAGTGAGTTGTTTTTTTTGAGAATCATTCAAAGTCACTTTTTCTCAAATGTGGCCATTTTAATTCCAATTTGAACCAGATGTCAGTTAGTCCAGAACAACAACATTAAAGCCAATTTAATACATTTCACTGTTGGTTTTAAAGTTTCATAAAGCAAACAAAAAATACAATATCTGGTCCTCATTTCTCCAAACCATCTGAGGACTCCAATGTTGGCCATCACATTACTGTCCATCTGATATAGGCCCTGAGGCCTGTTGGTGCCGGTGCTTATTGCCAGATACTGTAGCGTAAAGCTGCTGAGAGGCTATGACTCCCCCTGATATGACGCCAATCCAGTGCAGATTGCTTCCTCAGCCAAGGTCGGTACCCATTTACAGATGAATGGATTGGGGCAATGCAGAGAAGCATTTTTCCCAAGGACACACAGATAACTTCTTTGGGAATCAAATCCAGGTGTACATATTAGAAAACCAACTGCATCTCTTGGTTGAACTCCATTTCAAATTTAAAATGCTTTTGGGAAACTGGATCCTGGTATAAATACCAAGTTGAGATAGTCGATTGACCCGCAACAGAGACAAAAGAAGTTAAAAAATTAATCTTAAAAGTAATTCCTCTTCATTATTCAACAAAACATAAAAGAACTATTCAAGCAGATTCGGCTCACCAACAAAATATGTTTGATACTTTCTTGTCCAAAAGACAATCTTCCAACAAAACTTTAATAAAATCTGTCCACTTTTTGACATATGAGATGACAGAATAACTTCTGTCTTTCCTTTGATGGTTCCATACCATGGTTGATTCACGGACTATATAAATAATGGTAAAAATAACTAAATAACGGTGAACGCTGTCTAGACCTAATGAAAAAGAAACTGCAGCCCAATCCGGTACAATCACATCTATTTTGAAGTCGAATGTATCATCTGTGTCTGACTGTAGATCATGTATCAAATCATGTGACAGGGACACATACAACATATTTACATAGTCTTCTTTGTATAATATGAATAAATAACTGATTTTCCATACGACACACTTTTATTCCTCAGTCTGTGTGTGTGTGTGTGTGTGTGTGTGTGTGTGTGTGTGTGTGTGTGTGTGTGTGTGTGTGTGTGCAGGGGCGTGCTGGGAACATTTTTCAGCCCGGGAGTTTGTAGAGGCATTTTTTGAATTATCAAGTGTCCCCATCTGAACTGTGTGCCCTCTAGTTGAACTATCAGGTGTCCTCCATCTGAACTGTGTGTCCTCTAGTTGAACTATCAGGTGTCCTCCATCTGAACTGTGTGTCCTCTAGTTGAACTAACAGGTGTCCTCTTAATAAGTGCCCCATTAGTCTCTCAGACTGTCAGGTACTTTCCAACCTGGTAGCAGAGCTGGCTGGCGCCCAAGCAGTAATGAGCCCTCATGCCAGGTGCAGCTGGCAGAAAGTGATGTTTTTTTAAAAAACAGTTGTAAATCTAACAGAACATAATGGGGGAACTGTCATATAGTAATGATTAAGCTTTACACCTGCTTAGGGTGAACTAGAGGTCGCTTCCATTAGAAAACCATGTTTGGGGAATGAAATAAATAAAATATTGAAGAAGGAGCGATGCCCGCGGGTTTTCTATAAAAAGATGAGAGCGGGTGGAACATATTCAATCTTTCTAGAGGACTCAGTTTATACGGGTGTTCTGTTTTGAACACTTGAATAAACTTAAACTCTGTGCATTTTATCCTGTCCAAGGCTGAGTTTTTTCTAAGTGTTGTGTCCCTTCTCTGCAAACCACCTGCAGTCATTTTTGAGTTATCCAAGAAGGCATTCTGAGACTAATAGAGAGAAGGACCACGACATAAATTGGTGAGCCAGAGCCAGGAGGGACCAGAGGCGTCACGGTGACCTGGGTCGGCCCGGACCAACCTTCCAGAACGTAAATAAAAGTGATCATGACTAAAAGGTAAGCAGAAACCTTTTATAAAATCTGCACGCTCTGGAGGATTGAGTCTGGATTCCGCCCAAGTCGCAGGTGAAATTTTTGTAATTGTCTCTTACCCAGAAGAACCTGGAATAGAGAATTGATAAGAAATAAGAAGATAAGATTGACAAAAATTCTCAGGCCTTGTGGACAGAATGCGTGTGAATGAGTGTCCCCGGGGAGGAGAGTGTCTGTGTGAGTGAAATGTTAGGAATGTTATGAACTCTGGTGTAGAAAGCGTGCGTGAAACTAACCAGGATGCTTGGGAACAATTGATGTTAAATTTGTCAATAACATGCTGGCTGATAGCATGCACTGTGTTTTTAGGGGGGTTAATTTGGTTAGTAGTACATGCTGAGAATAAGTAAAAGAGAAGTAAAGGTAACATGAGTATATTTATAGAAAAAAGAGACTGAAGCAGAGAAAAATAGTGCGGAAGGCACATGCTAAGCTCACGGGAAGCTCAATAAAGGAAAAAGATTAGTGCGGGAGTGTTAGGTCCAAAAAGGGCCCAACCCTTGGTTTCAAATGATTAACCAAGCATGAACCCAGGCAGAAACAAGATTAGTCTTTTGTGAGCTTTGCAAAGGAGAACACCGCGACAGAATCGGCAGCTTTTCTCTGCTTGTTCTGAGGGGTGAAATCCCGCGCTGCTCTTTTATTTAGGAAACTCACTGTGGGTGGTTACAACATGACAGTTGCAAAAGACATGTAAAACAGGTTGTGGTTGGTTACAACAGGCATGTAGAACAGGTTGTGGCTATAGAAAAGCATGTAGGCTCGTGGCACAAGATAATTACAGAGGGCGGTGGTCGCACGATGTGCAAACAGGAACCTGCCGTTCCTGTCACAGGAACCTGCCGTTCCTGCTTGTCACAGGGTGTGTTGATACTTTTGCAGCTTAACTTTAACTGATGCAATGATGTTCAAAGTTGCACAATCAGATAGTATACATGTTGATTAGTTAAATGTATACTAATGATAAAATGATAGAAACATGAAGTTCAAAAATATTTGGAGTCAAAGTTATACAGGTGAAGCAAACAAAAATGATAACATATATGTACAGAGTTTTTCCAACATTAATACCCCCTGTTTAACGTTTTTGTTTGCTGTGAGATGTCAACATCCGTTACAGTCACTTGCAAGTAGCATTTTCAACCATAACATCATAAAGACATCAAACAACAATCCTAAGCAGCAATGTCACCATAGTCTTCTTGTGGGCCAACATTGTCTTCAGGGTCGATGTCTTCAGTTCTCAGGGGTTGGAAACGGGTGGGGGTGCGGCGGAAGTTAGTTTTAACAATGCTACATTGGACGAAGGCGTTAGTAATCATCTTTTGCATCATTGTTTTGAGGCATGGAAGAGCACATGATATAAGAATATAAAAGATCAGCAATATTGCAAGTACAGGGGCTAAAAAGTTTAGCAAAATTTGCCACCAGGCACCGGACGAGAACCATAACCAAATGGACCAGGGATGTTGCACACTAACGTCTTCGGACATCGCGTTGCGTAATTTAGTAAGTGTCAGGAGAGCCTCTTCAACATCAGTGCTGTGTACTGAGTCGGTGATGTGTGTGCAACAAGTGGTATTCAACATAACGCAGACCCCGCCTTGTGAGGTTGTGAGTAAATCTAGAACCATCCTGTTCTGCACAACCATAGTTCGTATTTCAGTGATTTCCTGATTTTGGGCAGTAACTATTTTCTCCGTGGCATTCATCAAGAGGCCCAACCTATAATGGAGGGTTTCATACCATAGCATTAATTTCCCTACGCCAATCTGTGGTATGGTAGAAAACAGTACCTTAAGTCCATCACTCCAAATCTTCTGGTCGTCAGGGACATCCGTACCCCACACTGAGTCGTGCAGTTTTACCTCGACTAATTTGCGCCGACAGCACCGGGTGCTGCCACCTTTTTCAGTCGCTTGTTCAGCTGAGACAATATAGGTATGGTCAGTCACCTGGGTAGGTGCACACACACCATCCCAAATAGGAGGAAGTCTGAGGTATAGACGGTGCCCACAGAGCCAGTACACTCCATCCATAATGGTGGTACCATTGACAGATGGGGTGCGGCTTTCAGGCACTAGTTGGCAGGCCCCTGACAACGACGTGTTGGACCAAGGACACAAACTGCTAATGGTGGTGCAGTTTACTGGGTTAATGGTGACTGTCCAGAACAAGGAACTACCGTTCCGTAAGTATGCAGTTATCTGGCTAACATAACTGGCCCAGCCGGTGTTATTCTTAGTCATCATCACAGAAACAAATGTTTGTCGGCACTGATGTTGACGTAATGCTCCGAAAGACACATTTCCTTTACTGTGGTAACAAATGGAAAAAACAGTTTTTAGCTTCACATGCACTCGTGGCGAAACTTTGATGCTGGCCTTCAAACGGGCAAAAGGAGGGTATCTATTGCATGAGAGTGTGTTATTAGTATATCGGAATGAGGCGTTCGAGCCTTGTTTACAGGTATAATTTAATGTCAGATGTTTCCACTGCATGTTGACTGTGTCATTGCCTCTTGTGTTTGCCCGTAAAACTATACAATCAGCATGGGTAGTGGCAAAGGGACGAGCTGTCAATGTTGGGTGTGTTGATGACACTGGCATATGCGAACAGACATAACAGTTACTTTTGTTATAGGTTTGAGCCAATAGCCACGCGTATCTGTACCAGGAATTGGTATGGTAAATGTGAGGGACGCCTTCTGCCTTGTCGTATTCGTAGATGAAGCGCTTGTGTCGATTGTGAGCAGAGGATGGCGTATATGTTGACGTCATTGGTGTTGGAGTGTCATTGTATAGTTCAGGAGCATAACGGGGGTCTGGCACATAGGGTTCAGTCAGCAATGGCCATATGCCAGCAATAAGGAAAGCGAAACACGCTGAGACCAAAACACAACAGACTACTCCTCCAGCTCCATGGTTGAGACGGCGCTTGGCACGTCTACCCGATGGAGGCTGAGGGTCAGTCAAAGTTGCTAGGCTACAGTGTCCCTGAAACCTCACCCTAAGGAGTAGGGATCTCCCTGCTTCACCAGCGTTGGAGACTAACCCCCTTTGCAGCTGGACTTCCCCTCTACTCGGTGGGAGGCTCCAGGACACGCTGCAGCTTACAATGGCTCAGGTGTATCCAGGTAGGACATTCAGCGATTTTTACAGCAGTAGGTGTAGTCAGGAGCACTTGATAGGGGCGTTCCCAGGATGGATCGGACCAGCATTTTCGCTTGATGACCTTGATGAACACCCAGTCTCCAGGTTGGATGTTGTTAGTCACCTGTGGGGACGCAGAGTCATTCGGCAGCGTATGTGCTTCCTGAACATCTTTTTGTAACAAAACTTTCCTCATGTAATCTGCCAGTGTTTGTTCATCCTCAGGGGAGGGAGACTTACCACTGAGGTCAGGTAAATGAAATCGCCTTCCATGTAGTATTTCAAAAGGAGACAATCCAGTGGAGTTTGGTGTAATGTGCATGTACATCATGACTAAGTCTAGACATTCTGGCCATGGCCTTTTTGTTGTTTCCATGCATTTCTTTAGTCTGCTCTTAACTGTAGCATTTGTCCTTTCCACTAGACCTGCACTCTGTGGGTGGTAGGAGCAATGATGTTTTACTTCCATGTTTAGATTATCTGAGAGTTTGTCGATGACAGCATTCACAAAATGGCTTCCATTGTCGCAACGGAGTCGCCGTGGAATGCCAAATGTTGGAATTATATGCTTGCATAAAGCCTTGGCAACTGTGATGGCGTCTGCATGCTTCAATGGCACTATTTCAACCCATTTTGAAAATGCGTCAATGAGGACCAGACAGTATTTGTATGGTCCGCTTTGGTTGAGCTCAATGAAATCCATATGAACAGTGTGGAATGGATATGGGGGAGGTGGAAATCTACCCCATTTTGGTCTTTCATTACTCTGTGGGTTGTATTTTGCACATGTAGTACATGGTCTGCAAAAAGTTTTTGAGAAATTATCAAAGCCAAACGTTGCGTAATGGTTGTTAACCATACTCACCATACCCCCTGTTGACACATGGCAAGGTCCATGGGTCACAATAGCGGCAGCTTTAAACAAGCTGCGTGGGAGAACAGGTTTGTCATCATGCATGTAGACGTCATCAGAGTTGAGAACAGCACCCTTTTTGAGCCACACTTGAATCTCAGAGGGTGTGGCTTGTCTCTGTCGACTTTTTAGGATGACAGAGTCAATGAACGATGGTGTGGACGTGGTGGCAATATAACTGTCAGAAGTTGGAAATTGCCCGGCAGCAGCTTCTTTAGCAATTTTGTCAGCTAATCTATTTCCATTGGATACAGTATAAGTCCCTTTTGTGTGTGCAGCACATTTGCACAGAGCAAGTTCTGATGGGAGTTTAACAGCTTGTAGCAGTTCAGTAAGCAATGTAGCATGCGTCACTGGTCGGCTGGAGGATGTAATCATACCACGCTGTTGCCATTGTGCTGCAAAAAACCAAAGTGTCGAGAATGCATACTGGCTATCTGTGTAGACAGTAAGAGGTTGTCCTTCAGCCAGGGTGCATGCTCGAGTGAGTGCAGTCAATTCAGCGGCTTGAGCAGACATGTGGTGGGAGAGCTGTCGTGCTTCAATAACTTTGTCAGGCAGCTCAACCACAGCATATCCAGCAACAGTTTCACCCATGATATTTTTGAAACATGAGCCATCAACAAACCAGCAGGGGCCATTTTGCAGCGGTTGTTCTTTCAGATCGGGTCGTGGTAGTTGTAATTTAGTTGTCTCAGCCACACAGTCATGAGGGTCCCCATCCTCCGCTGTAGGAAGGAGGGTTGCTGGATTCAAAGACGTGCAACGGGACAAAGTGATGTGTGGTTGAGAGCGAAGGGTGGCAGTGTACCCAATTTGGCATGCTGGTGAAAGAAAATTCATTTTGGACTGTAAAAGTAACACACTAACAGCATGTGGAACCTTAACAGTAAGAGGATGGAACAGCACAATGTCAGCGGTGGACTCAACGGCCAGAGCTGCTGCACAAATAGCTTGGACAAAAGGAGGGAGTCCTTGTGCTACAGGATCCAATCGTTTTGAATAGTAACCAATTGGTTTCATTTTGTGTCCATGAGGCTGTAGCAAAACTGCACTCATAAATCCTTGCTTGCAATCGACAGTCAAGATGAATGGTTTTTCATAATCTGGTAGTGAGAGAACAGTCGTTCCTGCTAGAAGTTGTTTGAGTCTATACAACTGGTCAAGTCCTTTTTTGGTCCAACTTATCTCATCAGTCATTGCCATAGGCGTAGTATAAATCAAGTCTTGCAATGGTTGGGCTTCTTCTGCATAGCCGGGTATCCAGGCTCTGCAGTAGTTACAGAGACCATCACGCTTACGGTCTCGCTGATCATCGCGCCGGTAGCCTCAGCCGCGGCCACTAGGGCGGGGACCACGATCTCCGCTGCGGAAGAATATTTCAGGATTAGCTTGAACCACGAAAATTGGTTTGTTGTCATAGTTTTTACGCTTGATGCTCTCCTGGGCGTGCTGGACCCAGGACATGAAATCTGCAACAGACTGTGTTGGAAAACCGACATCGTTTTTCTGCACCCAATTGCTGATGTCTTTGGACAGTCCGTTTAGAATGGCTTGCTTGAGATGTGTTTGATACAGGCTTTCAGCATCGGTACTATAAGGCACACCGCTGTTTGCGCGGAAAACCTTTTCTAACCGTGTTAAGTATTCGTCCACATCTTCGCCGTCCTTTAGTTTGCATGCTTGAATGGCAGTGTAATTGGCTCGTCTTTTAAATACTGATTTTAGTCGTGTTTGTAATGTGAGCCATTGAACACTGTATGGATTGGCAGGTGTATCAGAGTAATCTAATGTTTTATTATCGGCACCGCGACCTGTGTAATTGCCCTGGACTTGTGGCCATTTTGGTCCTAATTTTACTTGTAGCGCTTCACCTAATTCGTGTCCGTTCAGACGGTAGGACGCCATTAAGCTGTCAATATCTTCAATGAATTCATTTACATTGTCTTGCGGTTCTCTGACAGATTCGAGGACCTTGCGGATGTCCTCTTTAGCCCATGAGCGGAATACATAAAAAGCCTCATTCGCATCGTGTGGATTTGCCACTTGAATCATTAGATATAGGCTTTGATACGCTTGAACTGCATCTTTTGAACGTGTTCCATAATCGTGTTTTATGCCATGTTTTACGTTAACTTTATTACCGGGAGGTTCCGGAGGTGGAACAAACGATCCCGGATCAGGCACTGGAGCCGCGCCTCCTACCGTGCCGTCCTCATCTTGCTGTTGAGGGACCTGTTGTTGAACAGTGGCCGGACGCTTTGGTCCAGTTTCATTATCCTCAGGTCTCATGAAAAGAGTTTGTTGAGTTTTTCCTTGCCTCTTCTTATTTTGTGCATCACGCCTTTTTTGTGCTTCATCAAACCAAGTCTTTGCGCACCTGACTTCCTCATTTGCTTTCTGTTGTTTCTTTCCTTTCTTTAATGCAGCTTTTGACAAAGTTTGACAAAGTTTTTGACAAAGTTTTTTTTTTGACAAAGTTTTTTTTAATTCGGCACACAAAATATTCAAATAGAAAAAAATGAACAATTCCACAAACAAACACAGACAAAACTAGTGAGTCCGAAAGGGTGTGGGCTGAAGCAAAGCTTATTAGCGCCCACCCCTGTTAGTACAAGTCCAACAATTCTAATCAGTCATATTTACATAAATATAAATTCACTACTACATGTCGACACACAGACATACACATCAATATACTATTCACTTATAATTATATTTATATAGTACCAGATCATAAGAAAGTCGAATCAAGGCACTTTACGCCAGTAAGGACTAACCTTACCAACCCCCAGAGCAAGCACTAGGCAACTGTGGTGAGGAAAAACTCCCTATAAGGAAGAAACCTCAAGCAGACCAGGCTCTTGGGGGTGACCCTCTGCTTGGACTGTGCCACATATACCTATATACATACGTATATACTTTACAAACATAAATATATACATACATATACACAGTCACTTATATACATATACATATACACATACCCATATCTATATATCTACATACGCATATACATACCCACACATTCAAATATACAATAAGTCCCACTTATAAATTGAACATTCCATATAAATCAAATTATATTTGCTTCTTTATGATACTTAGACATAATGTTCTTTTTGAGTAGTTTCTTAAATCTCACTAAGGTACTACTCATTCTAACCTCTGTTGAACATTTGTTCCATTTCCTCACCCCAACCACAGACACACAAAAACCCTTTACATTTGTTCTTACTGGTGGTTTCATAAAAATTGCACAACCTCTTAAACTATATCTGGATTCCCTCAATCGGAACAGACTCTGGACATGTCTCGGTAAGGCTTGGTTTTTCGCTCGAAATAAAGTTTGAATTGTAATGTAATCGACCAAATCAATGAATTTTAATAAATTTAAAGACACAAATAGAGAATGAGTTGGTTCACGATATTGTTTATTGCAGATGATTCGTATGGCTCGTTTTTGCAAAAGGAATATTGGATTG
This sequence comes from Thalassophryne amazonica, assembly GCF_902500255.1. Classification (NCBI taxonomy): domain Eukaryota; kingdom Metazoa; phylum Chordata; class Actinopteri; order Batrachoidiformes; family Batrachoididae; genus Thalassophryne; species Thalassophryne amazonica. The sequence goes on along the minus strand of NC_047109.1, from coordinate 53,371,993 downwards.
GTATTTGATTTGTAAGTGTTTCCCCATGACTCAACACAATATGTCATATATGGTACCATCAGAGAATGATATAAAGTAAGTAACCCTTCTTGCGGCAGTAGGTCTTTGGCTTTATACAAAATGGCTATAGTTTTTGACAATTTTGATTTCACATAATTTATATGTGGTTTCCAGCTAAGTTTATTATCAATTATAACACCTAAAAATTTATTCTCTGTTACTAACTCAATTTCCTTATTGTTTATAGTTAAATTTTTACATTTGGGTGCCTGTTTATTTCCAAATATAATACATTTAGTTTTCCCAAGGTTGAGTGACAACTTATTAGCGTCAAACCAAACCTTAAATTTTTCCAGTTCTTTCTCCACTATGTCCAGAAGCTGTTCAAGATTTTCACCGCTACAGAACACAGTTGTATCATCCGCAAAAAGGACACATCTCAGTGAACTCGACACCCAACTTATATCATTTATATAGATTATAAACAACAAAGGACCCAGCACTGAGCCCTGCGGCACCCCACATGTGACATCCCTGAGTTCAGAATTTGTGTTATTGAATTGAACATACTGAAATCTGCCTTGTAAATAACTAGCTATCCATTCATATGCCAGACCTCTGATTCCATATTTCTGTAGTTTACTTAATAGTATTCCATGGTTAATTGTGTCAAATGCTTTCTGTAAATAAAAAAAAACACCTATTGTGTATTGTTTATTATCAATTGCAGTTGCTATACTTTCCACAAAGTCCATCAAATCATGTGATGTAGTTCGAGACCTTCTGAATCCATATTGTTCTTCACAAATGATGTTATGCTTCAGTAAATGATCATTTAATCTTTTAGCAAATATTTTTTCCAAAATTTTGGAAAATTGTGGCAGGAGTGATATAGGTCTATAATTAGAAAATGTGTGTTTGTCACCAGTTTTAAACAGAGGAATTACTTTGGCTATTTTCATTTGAGAAGGAAATTTACCAGTACTTAGTGACATATTGCAAATATAATTGAACGGTTTTACTATACAATCAATAACTTTTTTTAATAAAGCCATATCCAAATTATTAAAATCAGTCGATTTCTTACTTTTTGAACCATGAACCAGATCAAGTATTTCCCTTTCATGAGTACCACCAATGAACATTGAAACAGATTTGTTAAACGTCGAATTATTTACCCAGAAGTTATTAGTTGATGAGTCAATCTTACTGGCAAGATTTTTACCCACATTAACGAAGTATTCATTAAAGTCTTCAGCAATAGACTCGTCGTTATCAATCGTGATGTAGTTGTTACTCTGAAAAAATGAAGGATAATCTCTAGTTACTCTATTCTTTTTTACTATTTCATTTAATATGTTCCATGTGTTTTTGATGTTATTTCTATTTTTGACAAGTAACTCATTATAATAATGTTTTTTTACTGAGTCTCATGATATTGATTAACTTATTCTTATATGTTTTATACTTACTTTCAGCTTCCTTAGTTCGTAGTTTTATGAATTGTTTATATAGTACGTTTTTCTTTTTACATGTCCTCTGAAGTCCCTTAGTTATCCATGGTTTGTTGCTATATTGATTTCTATATATTTTGTCAACAAATGGACAGTGTTTATTATACAAACTGGAAAAAATGGAAATGAAAGCATCATATGACCTGTCAACATCATCAACAAAAACATCTGACCAATTCTGACTTGATAAATCCTCCCTTAAATTATCAATTGTTTCAGGTGTTACTTTTCTACTCATGAATTTGATATTGCTTCGATACTTACAACAACCCTCCAATGCAAAGACTGAGAAAACTGGCAAGTGATCACTGATATCACTGACCAGTAGTCCCCCACTAAGATTACCGGATATAACGTTAGTTAAAATATTGTCAATGAGAGTTGTTGAGTCCATAGTTATTCTGCTAGGATGAATGATGGTTGGAAACAGTCCTAAACAGTACAAGGTGTTTATAAATGAGGTAATTTGTGGATGATTGTGAGGGTTTAAAAAATCTATATTGAAATCTCCACAGACAAATAAATGCTCATTTCTGTTGATTTTGTTGTACATTCCTAAGATAATGTCTTCAAAGGTGTCAATATTTGTCCCAGGAGCTCTGTAAATGCAACTAACAACTATGTTTTTGGAGTTTATAGATGTCATTTCTATGGTAACACATTCCATGATGTTGTCCACTGTAAATGACATGTTGTTAATGAGTTCACAGTTATAATCTGACCTTACAAACAATGCAACGCCTCCGCCCCTTCTCGTCTGCCTATTAACCAGGAACAATTCATAACCATCAAGATATACCAGATCTTTATTATCCTCATTTAACCATGTTTCTGAAATTGCAATAACTGAAAAACGTTTTTTGGATGTTTTCAAACCTTCATTAATAGTGGACAGATTACGAGAAAGACTTCTGCTGTTGAAATGTATAATTGAAAAATTTTCATCATTGATTTTATAATTTTTGAATTGTTCTGTAAAATATTTGCACTGTCTCACAATATTCTCACTGAAAAAGGTATCAGGATCATTTTCAGATTCGAAGGGGTGGTTAGCAGAGTTATTATAATTAAATGTATCTAGACAGAGCTCCTGGGCAGAAATAAACGGATCATTATCCTTAGTCATTATGTCTCTCTTGTCTCCGGGTGTAGATGATGTGGATGAGTGGGTTGCTCCAGTCTGCATCATGGTGCTGTGATGTGTTTGAGTCCTCATACCTATTGTTCATATTTGTCCAGCTCCTCGATGTTCCTTATTGCCATGACTTTTGCTTGTTCTGGTGATCCGTTCAGTTTGATGAATATTTTACAGTTTGAAGTCCATGTGTGCTGGATTTTTCCCTGTTTCTTTAAGAAGCGTGCTTTCCTGGCGATGTCGGCATTCCGTTTGGTGAGATGTTCATTGATGAATACGTTTGTCCCTTTCAGTTTTCTTCCTTGTTTTAACAGTGCTGTTTTGTGTTTTCTGTTGATGAATCTCATGATGACGGTTCGTTTATCACCGTCATTTCTCCGGGGCAGAGGGTGGCACGCTTCAATGTTATTTAAATCCATTTCTATACCTTTAGATAGGAGGAAATCAGCAACCTGTTTTTCCACAGAGCTGACCTCCTGTTCACTGGGATCCCCTCCGCTCTCATCTGTTACCGCCCGTGCGTAGGGCCGTGGTTTGATGTGAAGACCTGTGATGATGACGTCGTTAATTCTGGTGTACTGCTCCAATTCAGCCACTCTATTTTCCAGCTGCACCAGATGCCGGTCTTTCTCGGCGTTCTGGAGCCGTAATGCCTTCACCTCCTCCACCAGATCCATGATTGATTTCTGTTGCTGCTTCACAACAGAAATCTCCTCTGATAGAAAGTCCAGAGATTTTTTAATATCGTCACCTTCCTCCGCTGTCAGAACCTTCTTAGGCCCCATGGTCGGCTTATGAGCAGCTTGTCGATCGCCGATGTTAACAGCCTGCGTTGTTTGTCACCGGGATGGATCTGCACTGCGCTGGTGCCGCGCGGCCTCGGTGTTTCCGCGCTGATGGATCCGCGGTGGCTGCACGAGGCCTCGGGGAAGCGGCACTCGTGACGCGCGGCTCTAATGACGCAGCGCGCGGCCTCAGTGAATTCACCACGTTGGGCGGGCCTCGGACGTTGTTGCTGTCCAGTCGCGGGGCTAAGTTGCCGGTTGAGGTGGTATTCCCACTGTCCGGGTTGGCAAACACCGGCGTGGCAGATGGCAACCACAAACACCACCTCTGAAAACTCGGGTACAAACTTTTTGCAGCTCGCTCTGACGGCACGCAGCTCTGACTGACTGTGACTGACGCAGCTCGAAGAAGAATCTCGTCAGTTGATACTTTGCTGATACTTTGGTGAATAAATTCTCACATTCCGCAACTACCAACTTCCCCTGAAACTTGTATTTCTTCTCCCACTTTTTGAGATGTTTAACATTTTTAGAATCCAATTTGTTCATGTACCTAACATCTCCTGGAATGTCTTTCTTTCCACCACAACAACAACCTCCACAACAACTTACACAATTTCCCATCCTGTCTGACTTTCTGAATTACCTGATTAAATCTGACTAGGCAGTGAAAAATACACACACAGAAAATCAAGTGATTGGCCCGTGCGCCCGAATCAGGAACCTAGACACCAAGCTTCTACTGGAGGCCAGCGGATGTCTACTGGGGGTTAATTCCCTGTTCCATAATTGGTTTTAAATCACCTAATTATTCTGTGTCCAAATCAACCCACACAGTTATCTTTCAAACTGTACTCGTTTTAAGAAAAATGTCTAATTTTCAATGTTTGGATACCTGAGTGGACAAATTCATGGGAAATGGGTGATTATTAACTCTTTATTCGGCCTATATGGATGCTTATTATTTTCCAATCAGTTTATATCATCAATCTATTTAATCCAACTTGTTGAGATTTATCAGTTTGAAAGAAAAGCCACCCACATTTCCCCACCTGGGTTTGTCACTACTAATTCTTCAAACACACAACTGTATTGTCGACAGTTGTCCCTGGAACGATTCTTCGGGAACCATCCCTCTGGGTTCTTCAGGAACCTCGGACCTGACTTCCACGCTCTTCAGGAGCGGAGTCCACACGACCCCTTTAAAGGTGGTCCTCGCACAAATACTTCAGGTATTTGTCGTAATCGAGAAAAATAAAGTCACTTACCCAGGAGGTGAAATGTTGGATGTGGTTTCCGCCTGGTTCGTTGTTTGGATCTCGTCAGTACACCGTTGGCGGACGGAGGTGATGTCTACTTCACCGGCCTGGTGGAGAATTTACTCCCCAGGACTTTCTCCTGCTCACCTACTGGAGCCGACCGTTTCGGTGTCGTCTTCCTCCGCCGTCAGCGATGGGTATGTTGAGATCCTGCCGACAACGCCAAGTAAAATGTTAGGTCCAAAAAGGGCCCAACCCTTGGTTTCAAATGATTAACCAAGCACGAACCCAGGCAGAAAAAAGATTAGTCTTTTATGAGCTTTGCAAAGGAGAACACCGCGACAGAATCGGCAGCTTTTCTGTGCTTGTTCTGAGGGGTGAAGTCCTGCGCTGCTCTTTTATTTAGGAAACTCAGTGTGGGTGGTTACATCATGACAGTGGCAAAAGACATGTAGATCATAATCATTAGATTATTAATATATAAGCAAAAATAAATTTAAGGAATATTACAATTTGAAAACAAATGCACCCGAACATGATGACTTAGGTAAAGTTAGAAAGATATTCACAGATTCGAAGTTCACGGCTCAATAGACCTCAGGAAGGTAGACAACGAGCTACAACCTTATTTTTATCCATATGAACCGTCCTCTGAGCTGAAAAAAATAAGTGATCTGAATGGGCAGCCCACAGAGAAACGGAAGCTTAGGGACCGTCTACAAAGTGAATACATGGAAAAAATAAAGACACCAGAAAATGATTGAATAAATCATTGTAATAAGGAGTGATATCACCAAATTCACTGCACACAATCAGTGGGGTCCTGCTGATTATA